>NC_140939.1:129946752-130206752 GCF_014529385.1 Adiantum capillus-veneris | reverse complement strand
TAGTCCACGCTTGAATCCATATTTCTCTTCTCTACCTGTCTAGAAAAATCTCCCTCAAAAAGCTCTCTCAATACCTCAACTCTTGGCAAATCTCTCTTTTCTCTTCTTGGAGAAAATTCAAGTGGGATCCTCGTTGATGTGTGCTCTTGCATCTCTTCTGGTTGAAAGTAAGTAGAGATTTGAGTACCCTTGTATGTGTATTGTTCTAGGTCAATTGGATCAACAAGTTTGTAATCTTGTCCACACTTATCTACCATCAATGCTTGGATTCTGTGGGCAGATGCATATCTAAATGCATAGAGGTTCTTATGGAATGTCAACTCTATAGCGTTGGGCTCTACACACTTGTAGAAGGTATGTGGTGAAGTGCGTGAGCGGGAGCGTGTGTGAGTGTGTGCATTAATGGAGAAGAGAGGATAAGAGGAGACCTTGTGTTTGCAGGGGCTAAAACTCACTCTCTACGTGTGAGCCCCCTTATTCTATTATGTACATAATGAATAAGTATAGTGGGGGGCACCTGGCCTAACCGTCTACATGGGGCTTTACCCCAACAACCTCCCAAGTAAAGGCCCATGTGGTCATGAGAGAGAAAAAAAAATCGTACAAAACCTGTACAAGGCCATCACAAGTATGACCTCAGCGAATGCCCACTGGCTCATTGAATCTGTGTGCATCCAGTTCTAATCGTAGAGAAAGTATAGAGCAATCGACACCATACTCCTCACCAAAGCTGCACACATCCTGCAGGTATCTCACCAAACGCTGCAAAGTAACCCTATGCTCAAGGCCCACGTCAGTCTCACTGCATGACTAACTGCTCCCACTGCAATGCACCTATTGCAAATGCAATCTCGGGTCTCGAGATCAGTATCTCGTATATTACCTTCGCATTGGATGCTAGATGTGATAAACATACATGCCATAAAGATGCTCAAAACCATGAGCAAATCATGCACAAAATCCACACTCAAGTATACATGAGCTGCCCCAAAGTCTCAACTCCCTAAACTTGGAAAACAATCCTATAATCCGAAACACAAAGTGCATCAACCGCACTCTACAAGAGAGGCATATACTAGCATAAACTTGGATGAAAACCAACAAAAGTATGACACAAATTGATGCTCAAAATAGCTGAAAATTAGCCCACATATGCCATTGCAAGGCAAAGAATACCATCCGCCAAAAAGCGCACATCATGTGCATCCACATGGTAATGTAAACGAGCATCAAAGCATGTACCAAATGTGTAGAAAATGAGCATCCAAATGAACTGAAAATTCATCTCACAATCATGCTAAAAATGCTTGCAAATATTTCTACAAATCCGTGCACCACACTTTCCGAAATCTGCTCAATCGCATAAATCAATGCACATAACTTGTGATGAATCCACTCTCGAACCTGAGAGTCCACAAGAATGCATACATCCGCAAAGGGTTCTCAAGGTATGCGCATAAATGTGTTGAAAATATCAACCCACACGCTCTTCACTGAGAGAAAAACATCAATGCGCAAAACAAGAGAATGACAAAAGCTCAATTTGAGCTCTCCGAATGTAGCAAATCACCACAATAGGCATACATAATCTTCAACTTTCCGAATACCCTACAGCTTGTCAGCCCATATCTTCCAAACCGTGCAGAATTTGCAGAAGCTTCCTTTTGCAAAGTTGTAGACCATGCAAAAATGGTTGAGAAGTGCAGGAATGGACATAAAATGCGCTGTTTAACGGGTCTAAATAGATCTGTAAAAATCTACAACTGTGTACCCTAGATGTGCAGGCAGTCTGAGTGACGTATCTCAAAATTGGTAGAGATTTTTGAGAAAACTTTCTTCTGCAAAGTTGAAGAGGAAAAAAAACCGATCAAGGTTGGCGAGAATCGGCTTGAATGAAGATGTTTTGTTGGTCCAAAACAGATCTGCAAAAATGTGTTGTAGTTTTTGCTGCTTCTCTGCTTGCCTCCCCACCGCTGAGCTCCAATGATGCTCCCAATCCCTGAGCTCTGATACTAGTTGAAGTGCGTGAGTGGGAGCGTATGAGAGTATGTGTAGCAATGGAGAAGAGAGGAGACCTTGTGTTTGCAGGGGCTAAAAATCACTCTCTACATGTGAGCCCCCTTATTCTATTATGTACATAATGAATAAGTATAGTGGGTGGGCACCTGGCCTAATCGGCCACATGCGGATTTACCCAATATGTGGATACCCCTTAGTGAACCTATACAAGTCCTCATAAGAATAATTTATAAGCACTCTATGGATTCATTGGTTTTGATAAATCTCACTTTGGTTTGTGGCTTAGCAAATGCCTTCCTCTAGATATTCTCCCAATCCCATTGTCGAAGGTATTGTAGCATTTCCTACAATTTGCATGTCTTTGAGTGGATTAGAAAACCTCGGTGGTGGATGATTTGTCATGATAAAGGCTCACTCAAAACTCTTAAGATAGTCTTCAACAAGCCCACCTTAGCTTAGTGCAACTTATCCCTTTTTGCCCCTGGTGAGGTTTCTCAAAATTTAGGTATGTGTGACCCTTTCGTCTCTAGAAATTGGTTTTGGGTACCTTAAAAAATTGGTCTAGGTATATCCTATTGCTTGCAAGATTTGTTCTTGGCTATACCTGACTCAATTCAAAGTTGTATCAAAAGCTAGAGCAATTTTAGTGAACTACACTTGAAACATCACTCAAAATAATCTCAGGATGAAGAAAGAGGAACTTTGGCTTGTATCTTGGTCTCTAGAAGGCATTTTTAGCTCAAACTTGATATTTGAGATGTACTCAAGTATATCTAGAAGCTCATCAAGTCAGATACCCCCACTATGAAGAGGTACACGAATTGTGATCCATGACCCCCAGTTAAGTTTTGACTCCAAATTTTGAGAGTAACTAGATAAGGTCATATGCAAGCTCTGTACCAGTTGTAGGGAGGCGTTGTAGCACGACCTAATCGTAACCCACACAAAATTATCAAATCCGTGGATCAAAAAACCCGGCTAGGGCATGAAAGCATGAGCATCGGATAAATAGGATAGAGGATTCAAGAGATCATCTCTCCAATGCAAGTAGAGATTAGCAATGGAAAGACTAACTCTAAACCTACTCTAATCACTAATCAATTAATCTCCTACGCACATCAAGCCCACCAAAGTCCGAATTTCTATATACTAGAAACCCCAAGCACACTAATGATAAGCACACACTAATTACGGGGATTTAACATTTGCGAGTTTTTCATTTCAAGTTTTTTTGACAATTTTAGCAATCTTTAGAGTTTTTTTAACCAAATATATGTCATAGGATAAAGTATCTATTTAATGTAATTTTCAATCGTCATAAGACTCCATATATGTGTGGTTGACGGAGAGAGAAAGTATAAATTCTAGAGAGATAGTATTTATGCGAGTTACCATTGGAAGAAGGATCATAAATACTTGAGAGAGAGAGAGAGAGAGAGAGAGAGAGAGAGAGAGAGAGAGAGAGAGAGAAAGTAAAATCATAGAGTTGTATATCACTACGCAGAGAAAGAGAGAGACCGAGAGGGCATAACGACGTGAAAATGTAAACAAATAAAATCACCATTTCACAACTCATGCCATTAAAGTAAAATATGCTCGCAACGCATGTGATCAGAGTCAAATAATCGACAGCATATAATCATGCGATAAAGTAAAAAATCATGCAAAATAGAGACAACACTATTTTCAGAGTTAAATAATCCACAACATATATAAATGTGATGAAGTCAAAAATCATGCTAGATAGAGACAATACTATTTTTCCCAAGCTTGAGCTTTTTGAAACAACGTAAGTTTGAGGATGTAAGTACATTCGCTAAACTACCACAGGATAAGATCAAAATTAGAGTACAAAAAAGGATAGTCGCCATAAATGTAATGGTCACTCTAAAAGGCAAGTAATTTGCTCCCAAATAGCTTGCACTCACATTGCTGGTAAGCACTATCAAGTGGCCAGTGCATACCAAACCAGCTGTAATTAAATGGAGGGAGAAATCCTCCTTGGTTGTCCAAGAATAAAAGCGATGTCCATTGGTGAGAGGGTTGGCTGATGAATAATCATGTGCTTAGGTTCAAGTCCGAGCACTTTTGTGTACACATAGTACATATGTTTGCATGCCAAAAAGGATTTGTTGGTATTCTCTCGCTTTTGAAAATCCGGACACGTGCATGTTGGACTCTGTTTTATATGAATCTCATAACTATTTTCAGTGAGAACTCGGAAAATTACATGCTCTTGAGACCTTTTCACTTCATCCAAAAATATCATTGTCATACTATTACATGCTTCCAATTTCTTCATGGCCTCTTTAGAGATTCCATGCCTCCACTTTTTCTTCCTTGAGCTGCCACCACAGCTGCCACCACCTTCTTTGCAGTCACCAGCAAGAGGTTGTAGATTTACCATTGAATTCTCTGTCCGAAATCCACTCTAATGCAGCGCGGCAAGTTCCTATGTGGAGATATCTGTCCCTCTTGCTACTGGCCAAACATTTGGAGCAGGAGGTAAATCTTTGACTTGTCTTTTGATTGATTGAGTATGCAAAATACCATGATTACAAAACCATAACCATTGCTCAATTGTTTTACCCTTGAACATTCTTTCGGACCATATACATGGAGCAACAAGACCAATTGAGCGACTATGCAAGATATTGTCACAATTTTTTCCTACCATTCCAAAACATTTTCTTTGACTTTGAATGGGCATTCTCCTGAGGGCCCACTGAGTGCGTGGCACATCACTCTCAAACACATTGTTTCTTTGAGATGACAAAGGTGTGGTTGTTTCTTTTTGAGATCCAATATCATCATCAGTGTCACTAATTTGCAGCGGAATGTTAGAAATACCTGGTGCTTGGGTATCAAACTTGATTTTTTTTGGTCGACCTCGATGGTTTCGTTGCTTAGATTCCATGACATATTCCGGCCGATGGGAGCTACTTATTCCTGTTCTGCCCCTCTTTTTGCGTTGTACTGTTTCTTTGTCTCCATGCAAAATTGGCTGAGCATACATGGGAGTCCCTGCAAAACAGCCTCCTGTAATAGATGGGCCACGTTGGTTGGAGTTGGAGTTTGCTGAGATTCAACTCGAGAAAGCAAGGTCTCCATTGTGGGACCCGTTCCTATATAATGCCCAGTAGTATATCCCAAGCGCTTTGCACATTGAATATATGAGTTTATAACATCTGTTACACATGCATCATACAAGGATATTTTTCTCTTTCCACCTTCACCCTAACCAACTGGCATGTACACTTTCTGATAAATTAACATTGGGAATTTGTGCCCGCTCCCACGGACTTAGACCACCCTATGAAATTCAAAAAAACATGAATTAAAATTTATAAATTTCATGTATGAAAAGCTTATAAATTTTTCTAAAAATATAGATTGTCATAAAGGTACTTACATCTGTTCCAATTCCTCCCCAGTGTGAAATTCGTTGCTCCCACCATTTAAACCATCTGCTCACTCTTGTGATGCTCTCTGTAGATAGATGCTGTCTCCACCATTTTTTAATTGAAAGTGCCTTTTGAGATGCAAGCACAATGGTCTTACAAGATCTCCATTCCTCACACATATCAATGTGTTGATTTGTTAGATGTTGAGGTATCCACTTTTTAGCATATTTGTGGAGACTTGCTCCCAATGAAATAGGCATGACCGTTCACGTCACTCCATGATATTATCTGGCCCGCCATTGAAGACTGTTCGAATAGCATTCCAATTTGCACAAGCTTCATCAGACATAAAACTTGCAAAGTTAGCTGCACCATGTCCGTACTTTTCCATTGTTGAATTAAGGTTCTCCCAAAAAATAGATTGAGTCTTTGCATCCTCCTCTTTAGTTTCACATATAGCAATTATTTGTAGTGATCGTATGTTGCAAGATATTCAACATAAACATTTTCACACATCTTCTTTTATTTAATGATAAAAAAATACGAGATATTTAAATACTTAAAGATTACCTTGGATCATAAACTGAGCATGACATTGTTGCCCATCCATCTATTCTATGGGTAAAATCAAAATGTACCCACGCATTTCTCAAGTCACCAGTTTCAGTTCTTTTCATCCAATTTACTAGATCAATTCCAGAACCTGGTCCTTTAGTGGACATTTTAAATAGGAAGCACTTGTCATCCTCTTCACCCTGTCCAGGAAATCTACTCCCATGGAAAAAAGGAAACATGCACTTTTTTTGAAGCAATAAAATATTATCATATCCATCCCCAATAACAACACCTTGACTCTTCCTCTCCTTTGAAACAATTGAAGAAAACCTACACGATGCATCACAAGAAGGCTAAATTTATAATAGTTAAAAAATTAACAAATTCAAGGAACAAAATTGAGTTTCTCTTACCCTTTGGTTTGAACTAGTGGCATCATTTCTTCCAAAAAATCATTGAATTGTACATCGGATGTAACTTCAGCTTCCTCACCAATCAAGGAGTGAAGAACAAGTTTTGAGCCACCAACATTTGAATTTTTCTTGGGCCACCCTTTTCTATTTTTAGTACTGCACCTACCACTTTCCGCACTCTTGAAATAGCAGCCCTAGAGGTTCCTGCCTTAACATTATGACAATGTTTACCAACATGTATTGCCAGTCGCGACATTGTACCATCTCTAGGCAAAACATAATAGATTTTGCAGAGACAAGCAGCAACACAAGTAACAACCTTTTGACAATAATGACAAGTTATTGTTGTATTCTCTTCCATTGCAAGGTAGTCCTTTTTGACCTGTCTGTCCAAATATCCATGAAAATCTCTACTATTAAATTCTTGCTCCTTAATATAATGAGGACACGTTGAATAATGCACTGCATGCATCCCAAACAATGGCTTAGACGAATTGTGCATGCTATTGCCATGGTTGTCACAGATGGGCGAGTCCACAAGTGACCATCAAAGCATTGTTCCATCCTTGTCATTCGTTTTGTTTTATCCTGAGTCGCAGGTAACTCAAAACACAAATTTCCATCATAATGTTGTGGAAGTTCAGCAACTTGCAAAGGAGCTCCACATAATGTTAATAGATCATTTAACTTTTTTGCCCCTGGATTTTTTTGAATCCAAATGATGATTGACTGAGTTTTGAGTTGTCCTATATCGTCACCACTACTTTCAAGATGCACAATGCTTAAAACATCTTCAAATATCTCTTTGTCATTTCCTTTCTCATTGTCAGATACCTGTATAAATGTGTGTGAATGAAGTATCTCAAACAATCTCGAAAAAGATCCATATATTAAGAAATGCTGATGACCTTCGATATCCCACTATGGTTGCAGTAAGACTTTTGTTAGGCCACAATCACTTTCAATAAGAGCAGATTGTGACTGAAAATGGCAAGATGGAGGCAGCAAACTCTACAAATAGTAAGCACTAAGCAACAATGAGTTTCCCTTCAACTGAATGTCACGATTGACTATCTGACCACCAACCTTTCAATTTATTGTTACTTTCATGTTGGGCATATTCTCTCAAGCAAAAGATTACAGGGTGGAGATGCGAGAAAACTGTGGTGGATTAAGTGAAGGTGGTGAAGGTTAACGAAAGTTAAAGATAAAGTGAAGGTTAATGAAAGTGGTGAAAGTTAATGAAAGATGTGAAGGTTAATGAAAGTGAAAGATTGGTAGGTAGACGAAAAGACAGTTGCATAAGATCTTGTGACGGCTCAAAGAATAATGAAAATCATAATTGAAGAAGTGCATTTAATATATGACGGTTGTGAATGTATGTGCAGTGAAATATGTCATCAAATTTGAGGGGCCATTTAATTTCTAAATGGAGGTTCAAGGACTGCATTTAATGCAGTCTAATAGTGTCTCCATCTTTTTTGTGTGTGTGTGTGTGTGTGTGTGTGTATATATATATATATATATATATATATATGTATGTATATATATATATATATATATATATATATATATATATATATATATATACTATATATATATATATATATATATATATATATATCACACACACACACACACATATATGATTGTGTGAGTGTGTGTATAAAAAGCGTAACATTCTATATGACCGACTTTGTATAAAAAACGTAGCAATTTTTTTAGTTAAGTTATATATATGCTTCCATCTTGCCATTTTATATATATATGTGTGTGTGTTTTTGGTAGTGTGTATATATATATATTTTAGTTAAGTTATATACATTACTGTGCGTGTGTATAAATGATTTTGTGGGTGTGTGTAAACAACGTAGCATTTTTTTAAGTTAAGATATATATAATTAGCTCTAGAGAGTGTATGTATGTATGACTATGCACATAGTTTTTCCATCTTGTGTGTACGTGCGTGTGTGTGTATATAACTTAACTTTAAGAATGCTATGTTTTTTATACACACAAACACATACAATCATTTTTTTAAATATATGGTTGTGTGTGTGTAAAAAACGTAGTATTTTTTTTAGTAAAATTATATATATGAATCCATTTTGCGTATATCTTTGTGTATGTATATACATATATATATATAAATGAATGTGTGTGTGTGTGAGTGTTTATACCACAATATCATTTTTTGTAATATATGGTGTGTGTGAAAAAAGTAGTAGTTGAGATGAAAGTGGAGTGAAGTTTAAGTGGAGTTTTAATTGAGATTAAAGTGGAGTGAAGTGAAAGTGGAGTTTTTCTGTGAAGAAGGAGATGAAAGTGGAGTTGTGCTATGAAGAAGAAGGAGTAAAATAAGACAAGGTATTGTGTGTGTGTGTGTGTGTGTGTAGATTTTCTACTCACGTGTGTGTGTGTGTGTGCGCGCTTACCTGCGCACGCTTGTCCGATCCACCGGAGGAGCTCCATTGGAAAGGCATGGGGGAGCTCCAATGGAGCTCCTATTAGACCTCCTCCGGTGGATCGGGCGAGCGTGCGTAGGTAAGCACACACTCACACACACACACACAGTGATACACACTTTCATTCACACACATCAAAACACTTGCACACATAGCACAAACACACACACAATCATGCATACACACACACATTACACTTGCATACACACACATACATACACCCACATATATAAACACTTGCATTCACAACATCAACACACTTGTACACATAGCACAAACACACACACAATCATGCATATGCACACACATTACACTTGCATACACACACATATATAAACACTTGCATTCACAACATCAACACACTTGAATACATACACACATACACATATATAAACACTTGCATTCACAACATCAACACACTTGCATACATACACATATATAAACACTTGCATTCACAACATGAACACACTTGCATACATAGCACAAACACACACAATCATGCATACAGACACACACATATTACACTTACATTCACACACACACACACACGCAATCATGCATACATCCACACACACACACACATATAACACTTGCATTCACACACATCAACACACTTGCATACACACATAAAACACACTTACAAAACAATTACAATGATGTAAGAACAGGTCGTTGTAGAGAAGAGGTATACAAATGTCAAAGTAGATTTGTATTTTTCCTTGCCATGAGCAAGTTGAGAATGGTTTTTTTTTTTTAATTTGCATTTTACACCGTTATGCTGCCAAAATTTAGAAGTTTATATTTGTATTGTCATTGCTAAGAAGATTTTTGTTGTTTGTGATTGATTGATTATCTGGCTCGTACACCATCTAAACGTGGCACGACAGGTATCTCTGAAAGTAAGTTCAAATACATTAAGCTATTTGTGTTCTTTTTTTTTTGTCTCATCATACTCACTAAACTAGTTGTGTCTTATTGTTTTTTGCTTGTAGGAGTAGGATACACATTAAGGTCTGGCACTACAGGGCATAGGCCAATGCACGATCTTCCATTGCTTCTTCCAATGTCCGTCGAAAGGAGGATTTTGGGTGATGTGCATGAAGAAGAGGATATATTGAGTGATGTGCATGAAGAAGAGGTGTTCATAGATATTCATGCTACACAAGGTGGATCGGTGGCTCACAGCGTGTCTGAAGCAACAACAATTGTTGCTAAACCTCACGATCATCCCACAGTATTTGGAAAGGATGTTCATGGTCGAATGTTGGAGGAGATTGTAGAGGGTTTTATTGTAAAGAGAGGTGGGGAACCTCCTCGCATTCCTCTCTGCAGATTGATGGAAAATGAATCCATTAGAGCGGTGGGTCCAGGCACTGAGGGCTTGGTGAAAAGGTTTGAGATGTCTGGATACAGTGTGCTTGGAGCTCCATTTCTTGTGTCATTTAAGAAGCCAGGCCATGATCAACATTATGTTTCCGACTTAGACAAAGATGAATGGGGGCCTATTTGGCAAGAAATAAGCGATGATTTTGATAATTCCTTCCCTTGAGTGGGAAGACTTAAGGGAAAAAAAATTTATCATTTGGGATGGTAATCACCGTTTGAAAACTTGGATGCGCTTAATAAAAAACACGCAAGTGATTTCTTTTTTGTTTAATGTAAAGTTGAATTGTATTACTCTATGCTTTCTAATTTTCTTTTTTGTTGTTGTAGAATTTTCAATGATAAAGTGGAGACATTGTTCTGTGAAGTGTCAATTTGTCAATGTTGATAGAAGTGCAGAGGGGGAACTTATGCTAGCTTTGCGCACTCAAAATGAGTAGGCACATTTGTTGTTTTGGAAGTTATTGCTATTACTGTATCGATTTCATTCTACTGCCATTTATTTAAGATATTGTGGTTTAGGATTGGTAGAACCACTGTGAGCACAAATTTTGGGTAGGAGATCTTCTTGTTCCAAAAACTGGCTGTGGCAAGCAAAGATTCTTTAATGAAAGACTTTCCCCAAGATTGGATTCGATGGATAGAGGTAGAGCTTGCTTGTGAGAAGAAGGCATCTAAAGGGAGTTGGTACAACGCTCCTGCTCTTTTATTAGCAATGCTCATATGGAAGGTATATTTTTTTGCCTTAAAGTACACTTTTTATGTAATTTCTAAAACTTGACATTATTTTGTAAAACCTTACTTTTTTTTTCATTTGCTCTACAAAAGGAAGACTTTGACTTGTCTCTTATCAAAAGAGATGCAAGAGATCAATGATGCCTCGATTTCACTGCCAGAAAAGGAAATGGTTGCTCGAGGAAGAGTAGAAAAAATATTCAAAGAAAGAGCTTATAAAGTAAACACTTTCTCTTCTCACCGTTTATGTTTGAATTTCTACAAAATTGTAAGTTGACATGTCATTTGAATTTGATTTATTTCATTGAAAAATTGATTTGATTTGATCTTGTGCTAATGCAACATAGATGTTGGCCATTGCCAACCCCGCCAATGGCCAGGGGTTCTTCTCTTTATTATTTAACTTCAATTGGATAAGAGAAAAGGATCAAGTGGGCCTTACAAGAGACAAGGTCCACTCTTTAGCAACTTCTAAAATATCACTAGAGAGGTAATAATTTTTGGATAAAAAAATACACATGAAATCATCAAATGAATCAATGCATTTATGGTTTGTTTATTGTTTGCTCTATAGGAAAAAGGAAATATTGCACTCTTTGATGCATTGCCATGTAGATGATGTTACTTCTGAGCGTTATATTAGTGCAATGAAATTTAGAATGTACTTGCGTAAAGAGTGGTATTGGGAAGTATCTTGAAGCAATGCTTGAGGATCAAAGGGAAATGATTGAAGAAATGCCGGAGGGCTTTGAAGCATGGTTTCATCACCAATTGAGGGACCACATTGATAAAGCTTTTGTGGAGCTTTGGAGTAAACTCAACACAAAAGAGTCGGATGAAAAAATTCCAGAGCTTATGGAATCTTCGAGGAGAGTATTATTCAAGTAATACACTTGATATCTTTATGGTTGTTATTCTATTTTTTACTTAGAGTTTGTATAATAAATAAGTCACTTAGGAAAGGAGCTCAAATAAAGTTAACTGCATTTTATGTAGATGGCTAATTCAGCTTTACGACGATCAAACTTTGTTGGAGAAGTTGCCAATTGTTGCTGTTGAAAGTTGGGGGACCTCTCTTGTGAAGAGTGTATGTATCCACTATAGATGAGAGATTATGGTTTGATTGCTTGGGAAATTGAGTATTGCCCTTGGTGGCTAGATTACACTCGAGGCACCTACCCACGTGATGAAGGGAACTTATATAAAGGTTATTTTTGGCATTTATAAAAACTACAAAATTGTTAAAGTGCTCATACTATTTAGATTATGCTTGTGAGAAATATATTTTTGTTTGCTTTAGAGCACGTTCTTGAACGAAATGAAAATGGTATTGAGGAGATTGGCTCAGCTTCCAAGAAAGCCACCTCTTCAGAAAAGAGTAAACAATAGTACAATCTCCTCTATAAAGAAACGATTGGATTTTGTTAGATCCCAAGAAGCCCAAGAAAGTCTCCATAAAGAACCAAAAAGGTGCTCAAGGCTCCACAGGTAAACTTGCTTGTATAGATATCTAGCTGTCACTTTCTTTCTACTCAACAATCTTGATGAAATATTTTATTTTTTGATTATGCAGTGCCTTCCATAGATTGTGATGTGACCGTTATTGGCAACATGCTAGATGTTTACAAAATTTCTCTCGATGATGAGAAATGGTAAACACACGTGAAAAGAAAGACTAACTATGTGTGGTGTGTGTTGTGAATGTTGAAATACATGTATTTGATCGTATGCAGGATCTTGGATTTTCTTCATTCAGCCCATGTTGATGGGAAAAGAGCAATGAAGTGGCCTCTCTTTTGTTTGCGGATTTTCCAACAAACTTTAAAGTTGAAAATTTTTCGGAGAACGAGGTATGCATCCCTTCAAAACCACAATGACAGTCTATGATAGTTTTGTAACTTTAATTAAATTAAAAATGCGTATTATGCAGGTCCCTCCATGGAATCAATTCTCTCGAAAATTAAGTAAGAAAGTGTCCGTAATAGCTTCAAAGTATGTGGCAGACAATGGGTGGTACATCACCCAAGCTCCATCTGATCACTTTGTCATGTTGTGTCTAGCCCATGCAGAGATGGGATTCAAAATGATGGCACACCATCCTTATTTTGATTTCCGACGTTATGTGCGAAAGACCATTGAGATTGAGAGAGTAAGTAAATTTATTTGTTGATTGAAAAGCATGCTCGTAGTTTTCTTCAATTAGATCACATTCTAATTGTAATTTATAGGTGGAAACACTATTGCTAGGATTGTTTTATCATAAGGGTCAATGTCCTATCTACGATCTACGAGATGGAGAGAGCGTGGACAACAACTCTTTCGATGCCAAGTCCGGAATACTGGTGGAGCGCGCTGACAGAGAGTACATTGGAGGACACGCTCTTAGAGGTGCCGCCGAGCGTAGCCTTGAATTCTTTCGGTAAGAATATATGCTTCCTACTATGCGTTATTGGACTATGCTACATAAAGTAAAAATGCACATATTTTTTTCTTATTTTAGCTGGCTTGTGCGGACATTTACTGCGGAGCACACCTACATTGTTGATATGTTTTCTGGATGTGGTGGCTTGGGCAATGTTTGCGTTGAGTTGTCTAGACACTGTCTCTGCATAGATAGTGATCCAGAGGTCTTCCATCAACATCTTTCATGCTTCAAGGCTCCATGTGTACGTGCTATTTTAGTAGTTGATGCAAATAGCGATGAGGAGACTGATTGGCAACAATATGAGCCCGGATCACATTGCCCTTGATTGACATCAACATTGGTATTATCTATCGTTTTTTCTAGTTTGTGATTTTTATGGAACGACGTGTGACCATGGTGTTTGGGTGCCACTTTTTTGGTATTACTGAAGACATGTTGTTGGTGTTGATCGTCCTTATCAATTCAGCCATGATTTCATATTTATTATGCTAGATAGAAGTTAGTTGAGATCTTTGGATTTACCAAAGTAAAATACCAACACATGCTTTTTTGCGTATGTAATTTCTTCTTCCCGTGAGCATTCGCTACTGCACGGAAGCAAGTATGGAATGGAAATTTTTTTAGTTTGAATTTTCATGCCGTTATGCTGCCAAAATTTTGATTGCTTGTCAATATAATCATGCTTTTTGTTCATGTTTGAAAACATAATCATGGTTTCATGTATACAGAAAAGTTAGTCAAGCTTCACGGAAGCAAGTATGGAATGGGAAATTTTTTTGTTTGTATTTTCACGCCGTTATGCTGCCAAAATTTTGATTGCTTGTGAATATAATCATGCTTTTTGTTCATGTTTAGAAACATAATCATGGTTTCATGTATACACAAAAGTTAGGCAAGCTTCACGGAAGCAAGTATAGAATAGGAAAGCTTAACGAATGTTAAGCAAGCTTTCACAGAAGCAAGTATGGAAGGTTTTTATTTTTATTTTTCACGTTGTTATGCTGTCAAACTTTCATTTGCTTGTCAGTATTTCTTTACGCTGTCGTTCTAAGAATATATATAGTTTTATATATAATATTTATATTATATATATATATATATAATCTTTTTATTTATTTATTTATGTGTGTGTGTTTATGTACGCAAGCAGTTCTTCAACTCGGTAAAGTGTTTTTACGTACTTGTTTATTCAATATATATAGTTATTTATATGTGTGTGTTTATGTACGTATGCAGTTCTTCAACTCAATAAAGTGTTCGTAATTACTATTTTATATGCAAGAGTCTATGCGTGTATCATTACTTTGAGGTCTCTGCCCAAACAAGTACAACCATCAATATTTTTTAGATTCCTAGTTTCAAATTGGCTTATTAGGCATTCATCCTTGTTTGCAACAACACCTACATGGACAGGAAACAACATTCTACTAAAAGTAGGGTAAATACTAAAGACATGCTCATCTTTTTCTTGCATTATATGAAAGACTCACATCGATTTTCTTTACGTTTGGCTTTCAAAAAGCTTGTAGTTACATTTGGCGGTTCAATTTAGCTACTACAAGATATCAACAATACCCTAAATTATGACAGATCTTGAAGATGTGTTAGAAGACCAGGCCGATTAAAAGTATCACAGCTACTTCAATAATAATAAGTCAGACAGAGACATATGAATTATTCTCGCCAAGGCATTGAAGAGTGGAACACTATCATATAGTTAAAATAAGCATCATATAATTAAAATAAGTTGTTTACATGATTAGGTAGGGAATCAAACCTGCACACACACACAGTACAACTTGCATCACACTAGTACAATTTATCATGTGCTAGTGCATATTTATTTAACTATATATATTTAGTGCATAATTATTTACATCTTGCCTCAATCTTCTACCACATTAGAGCCAGAGATGTCAACCAGGTTGATTGTGCGTTTGCAGACAAGCAAATGGTCAATCTCCGCCTGTAAAGCGGCCCTTCGAGAGCTGTCTATGTACCCCCATGTCTCCCACTTGCCCAGAGCTTCTCGCATTGTCTCAAAGCCATCATTGAGTTCCTGGTCTCCGGTGTTGCGAGTGCGATTAAGGTGGTTGAACATCCGGATCGCCTTGTTTGTGTCACGCTCTCTCTGTGTAAACGTCTTCTTTCTTCAAGGGGTGCGTTGGGGGGAGTTTGTGAAGCTCTTCATGGATTTTTGCAACTACCTATCATTACCAGTAGTTGCATATCCTATAGGCATTGTATAAGTACAGGGAAAATGAAAAAAGTCTCTTGATTAGCACCTCCGATTCACTTGTGCAGCATATGCTGCTTGCTTGTTAACATTTTATATAGGCTAAAGCAGCATGCTCTCAAAAAGCATTGATAGTGAGGAATAGTGGCATGTGTTAGTGACATGAGGGGTCCCTCGAAGCATATGCTAACTGCTAAATTGGAGCGTGCAATAATATATGCATGATTTGTCAATATGAATATTATAATCGTCTACTACTCTACCACTAACTTTTAAAGTGGGGCGTGCAATAAAATATGCATGATTTGTCACTACGATTTTTATTCCCCTATAAGATTTATAAGCATCTAATAGTGCAATGAGTAGACACCACTAACTTCCTCTCTAAGGGCTCGGGAAACACTATGATTATTATTCCCCTATGAATACTATAGGCATATAATAGTGCAATGAGTAACCACCACTAACTGCCTCTCTAAGGGCTCGGAAAACATTATTTGTGGACCCGTCTTTGGAACCTTTTCACACGCATATGAACAGGCAAACTCTCTCTCTCTCTCTCTCTCTCTCTCTCACACACACACACACACACACACACACACACACACACACACACACGTGAGTAGAAAACGTGCACACAACCTCCTTCTTCACAACAAAACTCCAGTTTTACTTAACTCCACTTTCATCTCAATTAAAATGTTGGATATTTATAAAATATATACATTAAACCAACACATAAACAATTATATACCAAGTTACTAAATGAAATAATTTGAACCGGCTTGAGAACCTTCTTGCCCAAGGACTTTTTTCATTTTGAACCTATCTTTCCTCTCTCCCCCTCATCTCCCACTCTCAGGCTCTCTCTCTCTCTCTCTCTCTCTCTCTCTCTCTCTCACACACACACACACACACACACACACACACACACACACACACACACGTGAGTAGAAAACGTGCACACAACCTCCTTCTTCACAACAAAACTCCACTTTTACTTAACTCCACTTTCATCTCAATTAAAATGTGGGATAGTTATAAAATATATACATTAAACCAACACATAAACAATTCTATACCAAGTTACTAAATGAAATAATTTGAACCGGCTTGAGAACCTTCTTGCCCAAACTTGAGCCGGACTTTTTTCATTTTGAACCTATCTTTCCTCTCTCCACCTCATCTCCCACTCTCAGGCTCTCTCTCTCTCTCTCTCTCTCTCTCTCTCTCTCTCTCTCTCTCTCTCTCTCTCTCTCTCGGTACTCTCATACCCCGATCCTATCTCTATTTCACAAGTATGTTTTTCTCTCTCCGTCTAATCCTTCTTCTCTCTCCTTCCCTCGGTACTTATTTAACATACTACAATGCCACCTTAGAGAGCATACATATAAGTGAAATCCCTGCTTCTATAAACTCGAAAAAGCATCACCTGTAGGAAAAAAGCACGAATTGATTAACTCGCAAATAAAATGGTTAGACTAGCATCACCTGTAGACTAATGAGAAAATAAGAATTAGATTAATCAAGAAGAGCTTATTCTAATTACAATGGTTAGCATTAGCCTCTCAAGCATAGACATCAAGCTCAAGGCTAAGCCAAAGAGTGAACTCTCTAGAGAGAGTGAGCTCTCAAAAGTGGATCCTCAAGAGTGGATACTCAAGAATTAAGCCTCCTTGCCTAAAGGCTTCTTTTTAAGGGCTTTCACCACAATCCCTTCTACTATGGGTTTAATCTTGAGCCCTCAAACTACCATATACAACTTTGGAACTCCAAGTGAGCCCAAGACTTATACAAAATGTGTTGGAAATATTATGCACAACCATAGATATCTCCCACTTGATTCATATTTGGTGTAGCCTATGTTAGCCACTGCTAACATTCCCCCTTCCTAATTTGGCGCACGTCCTCATGTGTCGGTGAAGCAAGACACGGTGACATGGTAGAAAGCAATTCCATGGAAGAAATGTTAAGCTGCAAAACATAAAAATAAGTAATGAGTATCAAAGGACAACAAGGATATAAAACATGAAGTACAATGAGCAATCATGCAAGTGAATTTTTGCTTTTAAAGGATGGGTCAACCATAGTAAAAAACTAGACAACATAAAGCAGAAAAGACACCTATACTATTGTGAAGATTAAACCACTTGAAATTTCAGTTTTATGCACGAAACACAAGCAATCAATTGTGACACTAGGCTAATGCAAGTTCATAAAATTACTAGCCTAAAAACTATGTGACCAATCTTAATAAATCATTCAAGTCTATCATGTCTATGGGCTATAAAAAAGCTCCTAATTTATTAGTACATTGTCACAGCTTTTTGAAGCTCATGGAAGTTTTGTTTTTGTCATTCATTTAAAAAAATAAAGCACAATACAAGGCTACCACCCCAAGGAAAGTCTAGGTGCGACTCTCGGCTCCTTGAATCCTCAAGAAGGTGTTCCAAAAGCCTACTAGCCTACCAAGGCGACGACGGCTAACCCCTATCAGCCCAGGGTATCAGTTTAGGGCCTTGACCAAGCGAGCCAAGGTGATTCCCCTTGCCTGCCAAGTGCCAATAAGATGCTAGGCCTCACATAGACACAACATAACATAGAAATTGTCTTTTCATGTGCCTAGTAGCATTTTTGCTACTTTTTCTTGACACTTTTTTGTTTCTTTGATTCATTCTTTAGCACTTTTCTATTGATTCCTTTATGAGATGCTTATGGCAATTGGACTAAAGAGACTAAAGCCTAATCATAGCCCTAGGTCATGTTAAAAATGAATGGAGTATTAAAACTATCACTAAGAGTCTACGACTAATGAGAAATGATCGTACATTAACCTCAGGTCAAGGCCAATTACCTATGGTTAGCACACTTAAAACCTAATTTTTTGATGAGTTAATTTTCACAAAGCAAAGCCTGTTGAAACTTTAGGATGCCTAGATTTCGAACATGAAAAAAATATAGCTTAAAAGCAAAAATCACTTAGGCCAAGCATAGAGAATGGAGAGATGAACAAAAGAGCAAAATCATGGAGGATTACACCTATTCATGCTCTTTGTGCATCCTTGAGCAAGCATCCCCTTTGTGTAGAGAAGTCTCTTGATCTTTTTTTTGCAAAAGAAGCTTTTTGAAGCTAAGTGTAAACACAAGCTACAAAAGACAATTATTGAAATCCACACAAAACAAACAAAAAACATTAATGAAAACCTAAAGCTAGGGTCTTGCATACCCGAATTTGCCAAAGGGAAAAAACCAAGGGAAAAAAGTGCGTTTGGTTATGCACATGATACTCTTTGATAGAAATTTTATGCATACATATAAAAAACGAGAGGGAATAAGCTTCTTCATAAGCAAATTTTGCAATTTAAAGTCTCTCATGCATGATTCAAAAGTTTGGTTAATCTCTAGCTCAATGAAAATATGGGAAAAACAAGCCAAGAGCTGAAAATAATGCAACTTTTGAATGAAATGAAGTGTCTCTCGAATGAATTTTTTTTTCAATTTAAAGCTTTTTCAAAAAGTTGGCTAACACTAGCTCATATGAAATTTTACATTTTTAGAGCAATCTATGAGCTAGAGATTACTGCACCTTGATGAAATAAAAATGAATGGCTCCTAATAGCCAAATTTTATACTTGAAAGCTCCCAAAAAATTTGGGTAAACACTAGCTCAAATGAAAACATTTTCATTTTAGACCAAGCAATGAGCTAGCATGTATACAACTTTTAATCCAAATAATTTGAATGGCTCTAAGTAGCCAAATTTTGCAATATTTTGCAATGATGAGTGCTTCTTGGATCAATGAAAGCACACTCCTTCCACACACCTCCCAATACAAGCACTAAAAGAATTTAAGAACAATCATAAGCCCAAAATTTTATTGCCCTCTCATGGTCATTCAAACTAGCACAATGGTTAGTGCTATGCAATAATTTTTCTTTGGAATTAAGCATTAAAACTGTATCAAGAAATGCACACTCTCGACCAAGTGTCAATGCATCATTTGGTTGTTAAAAGTGAAGCTTCATGCATGTAAAATGAACTTGTCTTTTAGTGTAAAAATCTCTTGATCAAACTACTACAAGAGGTTATGTGCTCTTGTGACGCTCTTAGCGACGGAAATACACTGGGTTTTTATAACCCCCGGCGTCGCTATAAGCGTCGCTACGAGAGCGTCGCTATATGCGTCGCTATAAGCGTCGCTATAGGCGTCGCTATAGACGTCGCTATATAGCGACGCTCATAGCGACGCCTATAGCGACGCTTATAGCGACGCTTATAGCGACGCTCTCATAGAAGAGTATAGCGACGCAGATAGCGACGCTACAGAGCCATAAATAGCGACGCATATAGCGACGCCTGAGAGAATATTTTTTTGGTGGCAGGGCATTGAATGTTTTAAAAAAAGTGCAAAGGTAAATAATAGACCCAAAATAGTCACCCACAAGACGCATTGTTTGCAAAATTGACAATTGTACACATCATAGACAAACTGAATTGATTGGCAAATGTAATAATGACAATTGTACAACATCATAGGCATAAAGAATTGATTGGCAAAAGGAATTGCGGTGACAAATGTAATAATATACATGGTTCAAAAAGACGTATAAAATCCGTCTCATGATACATAAGCTATGAGAAACCCTAAACTAATGCTATCTAGCTACGGCTAAACTGACGTCGTCTAATCAGACGTCTCATCGCGTCCAAGCGGCGTATCTGTCGGATTCTGCAAAAAAAGACAATAAGACAGTTTTCAGTAAGTATAAACATATAACGACATTTATAAAACAATACAAAAAATAAAAAAGAGTAAACCCTAATACTAACCATGCCGCTGCGAGAACTGAGAATGTCCATCAGGGCGTTTAAGCCCTTCCTGCCTGCGTACTCGCGCTCGTACGGTGTGGGATCACGTCCTGTCATCGACCACTGTCAAAACATACAAAGATTTCATTATGTTAGAACTAAAAAACTCATAAACCCTAAACTATCGAACATGCATAAAGAGCAATGTGAAAAGACTTACAAAATCGGCCTCAAATGATGCCCATCCACCGCTCCCCAAGTGGTGCGAGCTCCCTGCCTCTACTCGCGCTCTGGCTGCATCCTTTTGTTGCTTCCACTTGTCGGGATTCTCGCGCGCTGCTTTCTTCGCATTCTTCCAATCTTCTTTGGCCAGCCAATCTGGCCTATTCCACCCATTCTTGATTGCTTTTTGCACTTCGGAACGCTTGTGTTTGCAGTATTCGCGCATTCGAATCTTCATCAGGTCTTCATTGAAGCGCTGATCCCGTGTTGGAACGGGAAACTCATCATGAAGTATGCTGATGACTCTGTTTTTTAAATCACTTGGTACTTCACTCCATTTGTTTAGTATATAGTGTCTAAACAGCTGAGAGCAAAGACCACGCATGCGCGAGATCACCTTCTTGCCGTCATCATCCATGATGATGCCGCCGCTGATGTCGACGGAGTAAGGCAAGCCCTCTGGCCGGTGACGCGTGAACCTGGGTGTCCCGGCAGGGGTCTCTAGCGGCGTGTCGATGGGGGTACGGACGTCAGGTGTCTCCACCGGCGTCTGGGCCCCGAAGCGAGGAGTGTCGAGTGGGGTGGCTCCTGGCGGAGTAGGTAGAGGTGTGTAGCTTCTAGGAACAGTCAGCCGTGCAAAACCTGGCGTAGACGGCGATGCTGTGGCTGGTGTGGGGGCGGGCAAAGAAGGGGAGGGTAAAGAGCCTCGTCGAACACGAGGCGGTGTGGAGGCATCGGTGGCGGAATCCCCACAACAACCGCCACCGCCACCACTAGAGCGCCGGTGTCTAGAAGAGTGTGACGCTCGTCTCGTCGACGCCGAAGCTTCGGAGCGCGCCGAATGCTCCGAAAGAGAGGGAGATGCGGATGGTGTAGGAACGCGCGATGATGCGCCAGAGCGATGACGCTCCACGTACCACTGTCTCTGCTGCGGTGACAAAGAAGAAAGAAACTCCTCATCATCCATACCTGCATTAAACACACGAATATTTAAACTTAATATTGAATGAATAGAGTAGACAATGACGCAAAGACCATTAAATACAATGACGTAATGACGCATATAAATACAATGACGCAATGAATCGAGTGGTAGAAGAGGCAAGTCGAAAACTCAGAATTTTCAATCAAAAGATGTGAGCGCGAGTAGAAAAGAGCGTTACACACCATGGAAGCTACTTAGAGAGCTAGAGCTTTTACAGCACGGAGCAAAATTGTTCAAATACAATATTTGTGGCTTTAAGAGATCTCTCTCTCATCCTCGCATAACTCAGCATAACTTCCTATATCTATATAGAGCTCTCCGTTTAAACACATATCCTCTGTTTCATTTTGTAGCTCCTCTGCATGCACCCCATATAGAGCAGTAGCATCTTGATGCTCGTCTGGCACCACCGCAGCGGCTTCTGATTGAGCATCTTCTCTGATCTCCTCCATTGATGTCGTTGTGATTGGCACATGGTAGCCTTCATACGTCCTTGCACTACGAGGGGCTAACTCTATGACGTACCACCAGTTTGATGTAGACTTTGTAGGATGAAATACTACCTGCCAGAGCCACATAACTTACATGAGAGCTTTCAAGCACATAACTTGTAAAAGGGGGATGTTAACTATTTATATACTTACTTGTTCACAATGCTCGGGTAGTACGAAAGTGTCTCTTAGGTCAGTCCATTTCTTAGTAGAATCCACCTCAAGAAAACCAGACTCTCCTCTACGCACAGTAGCGTTTCGACCCTCCATGATTATCTTGAACCATTGCACGTCGAACAAGTCGACAAAAAATCCTCTGTAATCGATCCTCAAAATCTCTTGCAGCGTGCCGAAGTAAGTGAGTTCCGCCACCACGGGATCTGCATCAGAGGAACGTCGTCGACTAGACTGTTCAAATTTTGCCATGATTCCACAATCTTGAGTAAAACGCTATTTGTCGATTCGTTCCACCCTAAAATGTCGACCTTTACACCATGCTGCTGTGTATGACTTATACTACAACGAACAAAGATTATGAGTGGCCGTTCAAACGTTTATAAATAAAGTCACTTGCTAGTCGTACATTGCAAACTTACCTTGGTCGCGCAACCCCGAGAGTACTCCCACTCTTCTTCAGTCACTTCGTCACCGCATTGTTGTGCGCTTTTCAATTGGTTGTGCAACCATCTTAAGCTCATGAAGGTTGGTAGGCTCTCCAGAACCGCTGGATAGTGCATCGGTGGTCGTCTTCCCCGTCTCCACTCGATTCGTGCCCTTTGTCGCTCTTGCTTTGCATCCTCATATTGTGAAAATCCACTTTTGCATCACTGGATTGTGAAGCATGCAAAATCGGTTGATTTTAGCCTCTAGTTCTTCCGTCATCTTCTTCTCAACACCGAGATTGCACATGACAATCCCAGATATGCGCTCATCATCTATGGTTCGCCATAGCGTGTCCCGGGATTTATCAAATCCGTCTAACCACTCTCCAATGTACACTAGGGACTCTGATACCAACCAACCTTCTGCCATGCTACCCTCCGGACGTGCCTTTTGACGCACATATCCCTTAAGCGTTTTCATGAAACGCTCTAAGAAGAACATCCATCTGGAATGAACTGTGCCAGCTATTTCCACCTCATCAACTATGTGAATAAGAAGATGCACCTGAATGGTTAGCATTGTAGTAGGAAAATGTTTCTCAAACATGCACACAAGCTCCGCAGCATTTAGTTTGGCGAATGGTATGGAGTCTACGTCGATCTCCTTTTGTGAGATCCATTGCACCAGCTTTGCAAGTTTGTAGATTGTGTTACGGATGTCGAGAGACAAACATCCCTCAATGGCAACCGGTAAGATAAACTGTAAAGTATGTGCAGCAATGATATTAAAGTCCACATTTTATGCAATGATATTAAAGTCCACTATGAACGTACCTGACACATTTTATGCCAATCGTGTGACTTCAAACCGGTAAGCTTTCCTTCTTTAGTAAAACACGTTCGGAGCGAGTGCATTACGCCAGTGGGGGTCCGCAAAGATCGAATGGCCTCTTTTACTTTGCGTTCTTGGGCTCCTGTGAAAATCCATGGTGCTTTAGGAAGTTTTATCGATCCATCAGACGCTGTTTGCGGCCAATATTGCTCCATACGATCCACATTTCTAAGGTCAACTCTGGCTCCCAAAGTATCTTTCTTGCCGGTCAAATGGTCCCATAGTAGATTACCCACATTCTTGAATATGTGCATTGGATCGAGCAAGTGATTGATCACGAGTCGGGCCAGTATGGTAACTCGTACCATAGAGATAGTCTCTTCATCCCTGGAGGCAATCCGTCATCGCACATCTCCTTCTGCTCTAACCATGCTTGTGCAGACATCCTTGGTGGCTCTCTTCCCAAAAAGCCGTCGCGTAACACATGATTCTCCGGAAGATACGCTTGATGACCTTCGTAGATTTGCTTCTTCAGTGAGGGTGCCCTACGTGCATTCAGTCTAGGTCCACATGTGACACATGCTCTGTATCCGCTTGTTTGAAGCCCTGCATGTATACACATGATAATAGATCAACTATGGGGAAAAACCAGATTTACAGTGTCTGAGAGAGGAGTGTCAATAGATCACCTGAGCATTCTGTTAGCCCGGATAGTCATGCATGGTCCACATTAGAATACCTCTGATCAAAGCATTCCGTCGTCCTGTGTGTCGGCTCATATCCACCACCTCTATGCCAATCCACAATTGTTGTAGCTCTTCCAATAGTGGACGAAGATACACATCCATATTCCCCACTTTATATCGCCCTGGCACAATCAAGCTTAGCCATAGGTGCCCCTTCTTCGTAGTCAACCACGGGGGAATGTTGTAGTTGACGATGACAACGGGCCATACACTGTAAGATGTTGATCTTTGACCAAATGGATTTACGCCATCCATAGCCAGGCCTAAGCGCAAATTTCGAGCTTCCCTGGCAAAATCCGACCATGTTCCATCTATATGTTTCCAGGCTGCGCAATCTGCAGGAATTCGTAGCACACCATCCGAAGATTTATTCTCCTCATGCCATGATGCTAGGGCGGCCATGGACTTACATTCGAAGAAATGCTTGATGCGAGGAAGCAAAGGAAAATGTCGCAAAACCTTTTGTGGAATTTTTGTCCCGTGGAGATCTACTCGATATCTTTCGGAATCACATTTCGGACACTTCTCCATGTCTGTGTATTCCCCTCTGAAAAGAATGCAGTCATTAGGACAAGCGTGGATAGAATTGTAATCCATCCCCAAGTTTCGCAAAATCTTTCTTGCTTCATCTCGGGAATCTGGCATCACATTGACAGCTGGTAGAATGTGCTCTTTCAGCAATCTACACAACATAAAAATATGATACAGTCGTGTAAAAATCTATCAGATCATTATACACCATGAGTTCTATTAAAGTAAACTAATTGTAATAGATCACCTGAAAAGCGCTGTGACGCTAGTGTCACTCCATCCAAACTTTGCCTGCATGTTGAGAAGAACCAGGAGTGCTTTCAATCTAGACATACGTGCTCCATTATACAATGATGTATCGGCTTCACTTTTCATATCATCATAGATAAGCCTTTCTGAATCCATGATCGTCTCGATCATTTCATCAATCTCGGGCTCAAACATTGCCTCGTTGGGAATGTGCTCTGCATGATCATCCCCCGAGCTGTCAGAGGCTACATCTTGTGGCCTCACATATGCTGCTTGACCAAAGCGCCTGCGAACACGTCTATTGGGTTGCAAGATTGCTGCTTGTTGGCCAGCGTCAGAGTCCGACGAGTTATAATTGGCAACAACTCGATCTATAATAGATGGATCGAACTCGCCAAATTCACGAACGTGCTGCAAAGAAACACGTCTTGTCCGTCGCACAGCATGCTTGCATTGATTACAAGGACATAAGACCCTCGTTGAGAGATAGGTGTTTCGGTTGGACGGTCCCACATCCTCGTCGCTACTCATAATGAGGATAAAAAACTTATAACCTAGACAACAAATTTAATATTCTATTGGCATTCTTCGTCTTATCTCTCTCTCTCTCTCTCTCTCTCTCTCTCTCTCTCTCTCTTTTACCTCACATTCTCTAGTCATGTCCAATCCCCGCACACCTCGGTCTAGAGGTGCACGGAGATCAGAACCACCGGGTTATAATCTCGTCTTTATTGGTCAATACCTATATTTGTGGGTACAAGAAATCTAGACACCCACGTCTACATGATACTGCATGTAGTGGACAAAATCCCTTTGCCTCTTCTCTAGCTGTAGCACTTCACTTCATCTTAACATCTTTTCACAGTAGATCTTTTCACTGTTCGTCTAACTCTAAACCCTAAACCGTAAGTAATTCTTGCGTGGACTCGATCTAACGTAAATAAGCGTAAATCTAAATAAACGTAAATCTAACTAAAAATAAAGCTAAATCTAATTTAACGTAAGTCTAATGACTAGAGGTTGTCTAGATGGTCATTGTGTCGGGGATGTAGTGACTCTTGCCGCCCTGAAGATCCACCTTCTTCTCTATCTTCTGAAGACATTTCACCAGTACTTTTGGATCGACGGAGCCCACT
Source organism: Adiantum capillus-veneris (assembly GCF_014529385.1). Classification (NCBI taxonomy): domain Eukaryota; kingdom Viridiplantae; phylum Streptophyta; class Polypodiopsida; order Polypodiales; family Pteridaceae; genus Adiantum; species Adiantum capillus-veneris. Next base: position 130,180,513 of record NC_140939.1, on the reverse strand, counting down.
ATGAGTGAAGGCAGCAATACCCTATATTCCATTGAGGGCTTTCTTCACCCGCTTCATGTAGGCATCGCAGTCTATGGAGACCCGCATCTAATCTAATATAACATAAATCTAAATCTAGCTTAAATAAATGTAAATCTAGTTAAAAATAAACCTAAATCTAATTGAATGTAAGTCTACATATAACCTAATCTTTAACGTCTTTTAAAATAGTTTCCTACGACGTTATAACTCTCTTCTTCCTGTGTGTGTGCGTGTGTGTGGATGTGTGTGCCAATAAAAAGAGATAAATGGTATAACCTTTCTATCACCCATGCCAAGTATGATAGATTGATTATGCCATTTCTCTCTTGAATAATAGGTCTTCAGTTCAACTCCTCGTCGGCTAGATCTTTAGGTCTTTTAATTTTAATTAGTTTCCTACGACGCTCCCTTAGTTTCTCTTTCTTTCTCTCTCAATGTGTGTGCGTTTTTTTGGATCGTATGCATGTTTTCTTTCTCTTTTCCTCTCTCAATGTGTGCGTTTTTTGTTTATGCATGTTCTCTCTCTCTTTTCCTCTCTCAATGCGTGCGTTTTTTGTTTATGCATGCTCTCTCTCTCTTTTTCTCTCTCAATGTGTGTGTGCATTCTTTGTTTATGTATGTGTGTGTGTTTTTGCACTCTCTCTCTCTCTCTCTCTCTCTCTCTCTCTCTCTCTCTCAAAAACACTATATGTGTGTGTGTATGTGTGTGTGTGTGTGAGAGAGAGCGAGGGAGAGAGAAAGAGAGGAAGGGAACATGAGAATGAGGAGAGGGAAGGAGCATACCTGTCTCTCCTTCCTCTCCTCGTGTGTGTGTGTGTGTGTGTGTGTAAAAGAAAAAGAGAGAGAGAGAGAGAGAGAGAGAGAGAGAGAGAGAGTGAGGGAGAGCGTTACCTGCTCTTTGCTTGAGGGCGTCGAAAAACTCAGATCTGAGATCTGAGTTTTTGGGCGCGCTCGGTTATTTTTTTTACCCCAGCTGGCGTCGCTATGAGCGTCGCTATAAGCGTCGCTATGAGCGTCGCAAATTTACAAAGAAATTTGCGACGCTCATAGCGACGCTTATAGCGACGCTCATAGCAACGCCGGGAATTTTTTTTTTGAGCGTCGCTGTGTGAGCGTCGCTAATGTGAAGAGCCTCTTGTAGTGCTATGCACCATATCATGCTAAATTGCAAACCCAATCCTTGTATAGAACCTCAATTCATGACACATTAAATGCACCAATGTGCTCTTGATGTAGCAAGTTTATTTTATACAAATCAATATGGTCACTAAATGCAAAAAAATGGTAGATTAGTCTCTATCATAACCAATCTAGCACCCATAACCATGTCATCCCCAATTTTATCATCTAATGAGGCTAATCATGCATAACCTCTAGGACAATTGACTCTACCCGCTAGTCGAGATGATGGTGGATGTTACAATGTACATAGCCAAACATTGCGGCTTCCCCTTGCTCAGTCAATAAAATGTTTTCTTTGCTACTCACCCCTTCAAAACAATTCGATAATTAGTGCATGCAAGTATTCTGGCATTCAAAAGTGAGCACTAAATTTCTTTGCAAGTTCCGGAAGGGGAGCGAGGCGCGAGGTGTGGGAACCCCATCTTACCCTTTGATTTTATCTTTTGTTGAAAAAGGCAACCTTAATTGCTTTATTTTTATGCTTTTTTTTCTTTTTGGCAGTGTTGACTGAGTTGGCAACGTGGTAGGGCGATGTGTGTGTGCGCGAGCAGAAAGCGGCCAGGTGGACTAGCAGACTGTTAAGATTGAAGGGGCCGAGGATGGTGGGCCCTGCGCGGTGCAGTGAAATATAAGAGAGAGACTGAGAGCACCGGTGCAAAATCAGCTTGTGTGTGGTTGCAGGCTATGAGCCACGATAGGACCAACAACGTGTGTGTGTGGCGAAAACGCCAAGCCAAGCGAGCATATCACACACGTGTGTGTGTGTGGTATGACGAGCCAAACTGGGCAGCTAGTCTAATAACGACAATGAGGGTGTGTGTGTGTTATGAGCGCCAAGCCAAAAGGAGCCTGAGACAAGCTGTGGTGGGGTTGTGACAGGCCGGCCATCATGGGCATGAGCATGAGGTAACACTTGAAGGCTTGGATTCAAAACAAGCTGCGGGGCCAGTGTGGGGAAGCTCCCGAGTCCCATGACCAACAATAGCAAGGAATTTCTGTTCTCAAACCCAAAATAGTGGCCAAATGGTCATGAGATGGAAAGTATTGCAACGCCAAGGCAAGCGGATCAATTTTTATTTTCATGTTTCTTTAGAAAAAATAAAAATCGATAAGAGTATGTTCTTTCGGCGAGATAGTGTGTGTGGCGAGTTTGAACTCAAGGCAAGCAATCACCTCATGGATTCAAAACACATGTCACAAACGGATAAGATATGAGTGAATTCATGAAGCCACGACCGAGATGAGAGAGATAATCACAAGAATGTGTGAGTGTTCAAAGTTAAGTTCAAACCTCCATTGATATTAAAATCTGGCTAATAAAAGTACCCATATTTTGGTCTCGATTGATCGCATTCTTCAAGACATATGGTATGAAACACATCAAAAGTTGATCCATTAATGATCAAAATAGATAAAATAATTGAAATTGATGTTTATTATACACTATAGGACATGGCATATGTACAACATAGTGCACCCATTTACAAAACCATTCCCAATTATCATGCAACTTGGGTTGCCCAATTTCAATATCCCAAATCATTCAAGCCCAATGAGGTTTGTCATTTCGGTTTTTACAAAGCTTCACACTCATGATTATGAACATGGACGCACAAATTAAGAAATTCTTACCATATCCAATCACATAGACATACATGACAATGGTACTATGTAAAATCATTTTCAATTGTGTATCAATCGAATCATCCCAAATCAATTATACACATAGAACACCAACCATTTTAGGTCTTTTAATCATCATAACGGGAAACCAAGACCAGTTATTCATCTTCTCATTGGATAGATCATGCCATTGCATAGGCACACACATTAGTGCATTTTTTTAATGTTCATCAAAATTGATTCATCATTAGCATGGAAATAGACTAAAAATCTTCATAATTGAGTACCAATTGAGTGATATATCTCAATTCTCAAAGCCAATTGTGACACACGCATCAATTATTTGGCCAAATTAATCATTATAATTGGTAAAAATACCAATTATTCATTCAAGTACCGGATTGCACATGCCATTGAGTAGGCACACACCCAAATTTAGGCCAAAAGTTTATTCAAAAATTACATCAATTCCACATTGCAATGCACAAATTGAAAACTTGGTCAAGCATATTTGAATGCATTCATGCTCAATTTCCAAAAAATTAAAACTATTTTGACCCAATCAAGCAATGCACACACTAAAAAATTAAGCACAAATGATCAAATTTGGCTCAATTGGCAATGCATTTAGGCTTACACCTAATGATTGCACACACTTTTCATGCAACTTTCATAATAAAAAACCATTTAGGTGCTCTAATTGACCATCAATCATAGAAAATCAAGTGGCCTTGGATAGGCACACACACTCAATTTTTGCCTAATTTTTTGGCAATTGGCTTATCCAATGATTGAATTAGCGTAACATACACATTATTTACATGATTTCATACTCATGTACCATCAGTTCCATCAATTTTTATGTATGCACACATTCAAGATTAGGTGCACACACACTTGAAAGTTTTGACAGTTTTTTCCAATGCACACACATAATGATTTTTATGCACACACATGAATTCTTGATGAGAATTAAGCATTATTTGGATATACACAAAGATTATTAGTAACAATTTGACTATCAATTTCATTCCAAGTGTATCAAATTAGGTGCAAAGTGTAGGTCAATTTGTGTTACACACCTAATTTTAGCAAATAATTCGCAACATTGAACCTCGTTAATCAATCAAGAATTGACATAACAAGTGAGTACACTTACATCATAATTACACTCCAAGCTATTCCTTTGCTCCATGCGAAGTCGCATCATTGCACACACAAGTGTGTGAACCATCAAATCGGCTCCAAAGTTGACCATCGTAGGTTAAAAAATCACACACTCAAATAATCAAATTAGGCATAAATTAGAATAATTAACTTGATTACAGTGATGATTCCACCTCTGAAAAGGGGATTTAACATACTTTACACTTCAAATGTTAGTGGTTAGGTTAGCAAGGTTAGTGAAAATTAGCATGAAATTAGTAAAATTAGCATGGAAACGAAGCAAAATTAGTAAGGTTTAGCATGAAATTAGTAAAATTGGGGATGGAATTGGGGGTTTGGGGTATTCATAACTCAACATTAGCATCAATTTCTTGCACAAAATCATCAAATCAAACCAAAAATTGAGTTACACACACTTAAAAACGAGAGAAATTAGTAATGAAATTACTCTATTCTACACATCCTAAACTCACTAGCTTAGGTTATCGATCCCCGGCAACGGTGCCAAATGTTGGGAGGTGTTGTAGCACGACCTAATCGCAACCCACACAAAATTATCAAATCCGTGGATCGAAAAACCCGGCTAGGACATGGAAGCACGAGCATCGAATGAATAGGATATAGGATTCAAGAGATCACCTCTCCAATGCAAGTAGAGATTAGCCATGGCAAGACTAACTCTAAACCTACTCTAATCACTAATCAATTAATCTCCTACACACATCAAGCCCACCGAAGTCCAACTTACCATAGACTAGAAACCCCAAGCACACTAATGATAAGCACACACTAATTACTACATGTCAATTAAGACACTTCATGAATAGCTACATACACGAGGTGAATGGTGCTAGAGATTCATAAAACCTATCTACACACAAGCAAAGAATAGGGCACACACACAAATTACAAGATTAAGACCCAACTTAATCAACCTAATTTGTGATGCTAAATATCACAAACCAATTGCTCGTAGAGAGATAAGAGTGGTTACTAGCAAGAAGTACATACATCTCTCAAATCTAGAATAATGAAAGTGTAATACTACTTCATGACAAGATGAAATGTAGAGAAAAGTAGACTAATGAGAAAATAAGAACTAGATTGATCAAGAAGAGCTTACTCTAATTACAATGGTTAGCACTAGCCTCTCAAGCATAGACATCAAGCTCAAGGCTAAGCCAAAGAGTGAACACTCTAGAGAGAGTGAGCTCTCAAAAGTGGATCCTCAAGAGTGGATACTCAAGAATTAAGCCTCCTTGCCTAAAGGCTTCTTTTTAAGGGCTTTCACCACAATCCCTTCTACTATGGGTTTAAGCTTGAGCCCTCAAACTACCATATACAACTTTGGAACTCCAAGTGAGCCCAAGACTTATACAAAGTGTGTTGGAAATATTTTGTACAACCATAGATATCTCCCGCTTGATGCATATTCGGTGTAGCCTGTGTTAGCCACTGCTAACACCAATTTTCAGCAAATTCTGAGGCTGGGAAACATGGATCGCAATCCATGTTCAGCCACAACTGGACTTGATCTCTTGGCATTTTGATACACTCTATGTTCACAAGCTAAATCTCAAATCTTTCTGAATTTTAACTTGATTTGATAGGTCAAATGTCCAACACTATGTCTACACTGCGGTTTTCAATGTGTGACTTGTTTTGCTGCCTTTTGGCCCAAATTTATGGTTGATTTTTTTCCAAAATTGAACTTGGAGATATGTTTCCTTATGTGTGCACAGCTAATCTGAAAAATTTCAAGTCAAGCTGTCACTATGGGGACATGGATCAGGATTCATGTTGGATGCCAAATTGACTTTGTTTGGTACCATCAAGATCAACAACATTAGTAGATGCTATGGTATCAAATTTTTTGGGGGTTTCGACCCCTATGGATTGAAAACTAGGTCAGCTCTTGTACTTTGTCAGAGTACTTGGTAGTTTTGAGATTTTGACTAGGGTTTTGATATCCAAATTCAATTTTGAATAGACCACTAGACTCGTTGTGACCTACTCTAGCTATGGTGCAAACCTGGCTTCAGTCTGTCACAAGGGGACATGGATTGCAATCCATATATCCTTCTGTCAGAATGCACTAGAACTTGGCACACAGCTTGCTCTTGGTCCCTTGATGCTAGCTATATGATTTTTGTGTGATTTGAACTTGATTAAGTCAAGCAAAAGTCAACCCCTAGGTTTGTTTTTGTGAGGTCCCTGCCCCTTATCGAGAGGAGCGGAGTACCTTTGATAGGTCTCCAATCCTGAGAAAGAAAAACCAACGGACATTGCCTTAGCTACTACGTAGCCACGGGCATGAACCGTTAGTGAAGGATTGGTCCTATCTCGCTATGGCGGAGCGTGACCACCATAACCCTATCTAAAAACTATCTATAATCAATTATATCTAAAAGTATAAATCTTAGAGTGACCAACCTGTGCGCTTTTTTCCCCATATTTCAGAAGCACAGCCGCCAAGGTTTGTCTCTTTTAAGATTTATGACTAAAAAAAAAATTCAAACGCTGGAAAGTTACCCGACTCATCGGGTCCACCCGTCCATAGAATGATACCGTCGGGGTATCATTCTCTCACTTTCCACACCACACTCACCCTTCTTTTGTTATCTAATTACTACCACACTGTTTAAACATACATGTTTCTTTACTTTATTTATGATACTGGTTCGTTAAAACAGCCCTTCAAACAGTATTACAAACAATAGTCAAACAAGAAGTCGTCCAATTTTAAACCAACAACCCTTGGATTAGGTTCACTCAAGAATCTCTACTGGAGCTATTATGTCCGATCGGTGTATACATTATTCATAAAAACCCTTGTCCTCATGAGCATCCCATACCGCTCGACAAGTACTCGTTGTGCTAATCTGGACGTACTCCCGTCACAGCAACAACGGTGCCAATCTGGGCGTCATCCTCACGCCACGGCAAAACAAAACCGCAGTATCCAGCTGGGCTAATCTGGGTGTACTCCCACCACAGCATTAGCGGTGCCATCCTGGGCGTCATCTCACGCCTCGGCAACTGCCACATAATACCAGGGCTAATAAGTAGAGAGACTTGAGAGAAACCATACCAAAGGTTTTGGACAAACATTCTTTCCTATAGCAACCAGTTTCACCAGACAATCTTTCCTACTTGTCAAACATATGACGAGTTTCTTGGGGTTAAGCCCCGTGGTTTCGATCTGTGTTTTCTTTTCATAAGGTAAATAATATATTCCTATGGTCTCGCATATGCAATGATGCATAACTTGAAACGGAAATACTAACCTGTACCATAGCTCCGATTGGTCCGATTGGTGGAGACATAGCATTTTCCGTAGGAGTTCCACCGTTACTTGTACCGGCTTCATGATCATTAGCGCTTTGTGTTTGAGCACGCTTTGGAGCCATTTTTTTGTACTACACTTATGTTATACACTTAGAACTTTAAATTAGTCAATTTCCCTAGTAATCTCCTTGTTTTTAAAGAGAGTCTGTAATTTGAACCCTCGCCAACTCAAATTCACACTTAGTGTTGTTGTTTTACATCTAATTTCTATACATCAAATATTTGCTAATCTTAATTAATCAAAAATTAAGTGTGTAAATTACGAGTAAAAGTTGAGGAATGCATTACTTTTATGCATGACATTTCTAATCCAATTATAACTTCAACTAAATCAATTTTTAGCATTATTCAAAATTCTATTTAACCTAATTGACAATAACATTGGTGAATGAGAATTTCATCATGTATAATAAGAATATGATGAGTTCTCTTATGTATTAACTTTCAATTAACAATATATAAGTTAATAGTGAAGATGTACTAACTAGAGAGAGTAGGTATACTTAGAGAGATTAGAGTAAGAGAAAACATACACACATCTTTTCTAAAGTTAATTGAATCTTACTATCCATTAGAAAGATTAGAGTAAAAGATAGCACACACACACACACATAGCTAATTGAATTTTACTAATCTATTAGAGAGATTAGAGTAAGAGATAGCACACACACACACACATAGCTAATTGAATCTTACTAATCCATTAGAGATTAGAGTAATAGATAGCACACACACACATAACTAATTGAATCTTACTAATCTATTAGAGATTAGAGTAATAGATAGCACACACACACATAACTAATTGAATCTTACTAATCTATTAGAGATTAAAGTAATAGATAGTACACACACACACATAACTAATTGAATCTTACTAATCTATTAGAGAGATTAGAGTAAGAGATAGCACACACACACATAGCTAATTGAATCTTACTAATCCATTAGAGATTAGAGTAATAGATAGCACACACACACATAACTAATTGAATCTTACTAATCTATTAGAGATTAGAGTAATAGATAGCACACACACACACATAATTAATTGAATCTTACTAATCTATTAGAGATTAGAGTAATAGATAGCACGCACACACACATAACTAATTGAATCTTACTAATCTATTAGAGATTAGAGTAATAGATAGTACACACACACACATAACTAATTGAATCTTACTAATCTATTAGAGAGATTAGAGTAAGAGATAGCACACATACACACATATCCTTCTTAAAACTAATTGAATGCTCAATTAATACACACCTTATTAGTCCACTAGAGTTTTTGCTCTCTTAGTGGTTTGTGGACGTCTTCTCTCTAAGAGAAGTGGCAGCACTTCGTGAGCGCTATAGAGGCAATCTCTATGTCTAAAGCGTGAGCATGGATGCTCTATTTATAGCAGAAAGAAAAACGTTCAACTTTTTTTTTTTTAAAAAAAAATTTAATAAAAAAATATTTTTTTATTTTTTTTTCAAAAATCATATCCGCGTTTTTGGTACCCTTGTGGTACCCATGAGCTTGACCACTTTATCATTATCATCAAAAGATAAGGCCGCACAAGGCCCCCCTCATTAAGATTAGTCAAGAGTAGCCTCTCCTTTTTCATGTGATAGTGTGTCCCACTTTGTCCCCTCCTATGTGATCCATGTGCCTTCATTTGTCATCCCTATGTATTCTTTTATCTTTATAATTATTTTATTTATTTCCTTAATGATAATTTACTTTACATTTTTAAGTTAAACTTTACAGTCTTATATTAACTTTACAGTAGTAAAAGAAAATTCTACAATCAGTAAATAAGTCTTGCAATAAGTTAGTTAGTGATTCATATAGCTAAACATGTCAGAATTTTGTAGCGTAAATTTTAATTTCTAGGTTTTCTCAACCTACGATTCATAATTTGAACTCGAATATCTTAATTAAAGAGTGATGGTTCAAAAAAATACAAATGCGTAATAGAACTTGTGTGCAATTTGAAAGTAGAGACCTTACAGTTTTGGCAGTTTTTCACTTTAAACTATTTTTGGCACTTGTGATGAGTGTTTTGGACTTTTTTGACAAGTCTCCTTTGGGAAGTTTTGTTCACAATGGTGTCTTCTACAGGCTGGTATAGTTTATGTCCAAGTACATGGATTGCAATCTATGTTCTATCACTTCTGGATCTGAAACTTGGTGTGCTAATAGACTATGATGTTTGTAGCCTATCCCCCAAACGTTTTTTGAATTTAGATCAGTTTTGGCCAACCAAAGGTGAAATCTTGAGTCTGATGTGTTAGTTTTGATAATAATATATTTTTGGCTCTTTTGACCACTTTTTTAAACCTTTGCCAATGCTTCTTTTGGGAAAAGTTTTTGTCTCTGTCTTAGCTACCTATTGCTCAAATCTCAACCAAAAATCTTGACGAGGGGACATGGATCAGGATCCATGTTCCATCATCTGAACACCAAATTTGGCTTGCTCATCACTTGCAGTATCAATAGTCTACTCGACCACTTTTTTTTGGATTTGGATAAATTTTTTTCAATCAAAAGCATGTTTTTCTGTATACACTATGTTTTTTGGCTAGTTTCTATGTTTGACACTTTTAACCCAACTTTTTTCAGTTTTTTGACATTGTGCCTTTTGGGAAAGTTGTTCCAAATGGTATCAACTACTACTGATAGCCATTTTTTGGCTATCCAAAATTTCTATAATGAGCTACTTCACCCTATTAAGATCACTCAGTGTACATAGGCATCTGTGAGTTAGGGGACTTTCCCCATATCTCCTTAAAAACCCTCAATTAGCTAGTCACTGTGCTAGTTGAGCCCAAAATAAAGTAAAATAAAAAAGAAAAGTATCGTATGGCATTTTTGTGTGTAATTATATCATTATATATAGGGCCTAAATATAGGGATTTTTAATAATTATTTTGGTATTTAATTTAAATATTTATACTTAGGTATGTGTTTTATTAGGCTATGTATGCCTTCTTTTATCCTCTTTGTACATTCTCTAATCTCATAAATATTTTTTTCTTTCACACAAATCACCTCCACATTTTTATCCTCACCCTTGTGAAAACAAAAAACACCGGCTCCTGCTCCCTTAGTCACTTTTATTATACAGTTTTTATTTACTTGTACACTTTTCCTCTTTCACCCAGAATAATACAAAAGAGGGACCATATCATATGATTCCAATATCTTTTTCCATATCCATAATTCTTCTATATTTTTTAATTATGTACTCATATTTACAACACCATGTGCTCATTAAGCTAAATTCCATGAATAGTCCATACACTAGTCCCACCATGTATATATTTTTTTATTCACCAATGATCCTCCCCAATGCATGTGTAAGATAAATTGGATGCTTTCTATTATGATATGACTCAAAGACGGGCTCACTCTTGGATGCATTGTACAAATTCAACAAAGGAGGGAGGCACTAAGAGACTTTTGCATACATAAAAAACAGGTTTTTTGGTGAGATTTTTGGCAGCTATCTCAGCTCAAAATTTGAAGAAGTGACCAACAAACAAAATGTATCCCATGATCTGAATAATTGTCTCAAAGTTTGGCATAATTTTGGAGCTACCATTGGTGAGACAAGAATTTATGGTGGACCCCAGTCTGCCCACTTTTTTTCACAAGTCACCCTAGCATTCTCTCACCTCCCTTCACACTTTTGCACACACACACACACACACACACACACACACACACACACACACACACACACACACATACACTCATTACTCTCCATCCCTCACTCAAACCTACAAATTTCATGATTTCTTTCATCCTCTTCACCACTAAACTCCCCTCTCACCTCGATTAGCTCCCATATGAACTCTACATGTATATACACCCTATCTATGTCTCTCTATATTACCTCTAACTCATAGTTTCATCTTACCTCTTCTCTATGTACATAAAATTTAGCATTTAGGCCATGCTTAGCCTCTACAAAATTGGGAAACCTTGTCATCACGAAATCATCATTTTCATAATTGGTGATCAACATCAGCAACGAAGGTGTAAAGAAAAGAACCGAAGAAGCAGAAAATTGACAGTCATTCTTGACAATCTACACAAGGTAAGTACAAGATTCTTCAAGGATTCACCATCTCAAGGATTCCCACTTCATTCACATCTCCTTTTACCATCAAACTCATTCTAACCATTGTAAATTGTACCACTAACTTTTTAGTGATTACTAACACTAACCACTAACCTTGTTGTAAAAATGCACCCTCTACTATTCACTAAAGTAGGAACTCCCAAGTTATTTACTCAAACCGGTCCTCTTTCAACCTCAATAATTTTCTCTCCTTGATCCCACATTCATGTGACTCAAAGAAAAAGAGAGATCCACTCTCATTTGAAAAAAAAAAATCATAATCCATGTTACTCTTAATAAAATTGAGGTTTAATTCTAATCAAAGCTTCCAAAAACCTATAAATAGAGCCCTTCTCTTCTTTGTAAGGAGCCATTGCACACATAACATAGCACTCTCCAAACCTAGTTGTGTGAAGAGATTGTAAGCTTTGAGAGCTCTATATTACATTATACTCATATGTGCATAGAGATGCTTTGAGGCTATTGAGAGGAATTGAGTGATGTCCTACTCTCCATCACATTTGTAGCTTTCACTTGCTCATAAATAAGATTGATAGTTTGGGGTGCAATATTGTACAACGGTTACACCTCTTCTCTCCAAAATGAACTCAAAAATTTGGCTCAATGGCTTGTATAAGGTGAACTTGTCCTCAAGATTATTTGTATCGTTCCATGCTTTGTGGTTTTAAGGGGATTGTTGAATTGTTTGCGTAGGACTAATTGTAAGAGGGTATGGTGAGAGGGCTCCCATAACCCTAAGACAATAATAAAATAGCAACAAGATCAAGCCTTGTGTTATCTTTTTAATTTTTTTAATCATGGAAGCATCTAATCTTTTATACGAGGATCTAGTTGTTCGTTGTTCAAGTTGATTTTACTCTCTACCTTAATCTCCTCCAAATACCTATAGTTTGGAAGAACTGTGTTTGGCGTGTTTGTGTAGCAATTTTGTATTCTTCTTTGCATGTTGGGGTACATATTATTTCCATCCATACCTAGGTGCTGCCCTTTTCTTTTGTTGGGTTTGGTTGTGGGTTTGTTGTTGTCTTGTGTGCTTGTAGTCACCCCAATCCCAATTGACAAACACGGGAGCCTTGAGGAGTGTTTAGAGTTCACTTCTCTTGTTGTTCACCCCAAACCACGGCCTCAATTTTGGTGTCCTCATATGGAGGATAACTTATGTATTTTTTTGTGTAGGTTCAATCTTTAGAATATTCAATTAGTTTGTATGAATCACGAGAATTTGTATGATCCTTTTATTTCCATTGCAAGGCAAAAGGTACACATAATTTCTAGTGCTAAGTTGAAATTTCTTCAACATGTAATTCGTAGAATTTTAGGTCCTCTTAGGCTAGCCAAAATAAACACTTCGATAAATCCTTTTATTTTGCCTCTCATTAGGTACGATCTTAGTTTGGACGTATATATCTTTGTTCTATTTTAAGCATTAGGTTATGTATAGAGAATCAATAATGGACCATAAAAGTTTTCTTTTTATTTCACACCTCTGGGACGGGTGTCTAACCTCACTCCTATCTTATTGTTGTAGACACAGCGAGAACCACAAATAAATTGTTAATCCATGGGATGAAGCTGACTTGACTAGTGCATAGAGGCTACAATAGGTTTTCAATCGCTTGGAAAACAACAAAAAACTCGCATCTAACTCAAGATAATCTCAAAATCATCAAAAGCCAATTGCTCATCGGCCGGCAAACAAATCACATCCGTTATAGCATCAAACGACATCCAAACGTAACGAAACTTCTAGAACATGTTTATAAGACCGAAGAAAACATGCTTATCATCTCAAATATCACTTTAGGCCAAGTGAAAAAATCGCAATTATTAACAGTAGTGGATTTTTGGCCTAGTCGTTTTTTTACCCAGAAATCATCTAAATGCTTAGCAATGATGCCCCAATATCCCTCCTATACTTAGTTTTTGATTTTGAAGTGTAAATTCCTACTTATGATGAGATTAGGCCACGGGTCGGCGATGCCAAAAGCTACGAAATACCGTGAAATGCTTAGGTCAATGCGTAGAGCTCTTACCTGTGGTTGCAACGCAACAGATGCGACTGCAATGTGACAACCGGGGAGGGAGTATGAGGTGCAAGAAGGAGAGAAGTGAGCACCGTTAGCTCATGTTGTGTAGTTCATTATCCAAAACTTATCAAAATCTTACAAAAACTGGATTTTATACCTTAGCCAAGGTTTTTGGTGGTCAAACTAATAATCTAGGAGCTCTAACTAAAGACAGGTTGATACAATCTGGAATCTTGTAGCCCTGGCTCATCAATTACAAAGTTTATCCGGAAAATAGGAGTATAATATTCCCAATTCATCAAAATAATAAATGTTTTTACAATGAGTGTTCCGAAAAATGGTATCCAAGTTAGCTTCTTGCTAACATTCCCCCCTCCTCGCATGTGTCATCCCTTGATACAACTTTATGGGCTGAAGTAATCTTTGAGTTGATGCGGCTGGCGAGGCGGTCTTTAAGTACATGGAGTTCCTTTTTATATCTCATCTTTGTTTCTTTTTCTGGAACCTACAAGAACTGCATGGTAACCCTATTTTTGAGTTCAATGGTTGAGTAACCAACAAATCTGGAGGTTAGGTTGCCAATCACTGGCCCAAAAATCTTTGTTCGCGAAGTGAAGAACCCTGTGTAAAATGCTTCCGATGGAAAGAACATATTTCTAGATGGAAAGAACATGCATCGGGCGTGGAAGCCATAAAGGAATTCTTCAGAAAGCTGGCCGCCGCTGAGGTCGTATAGCAAAGACTCTTATTGCCCTCGAGGAATGACATCCACGATGCTCCTGCTTGCTCTGGCTCGTGAGAAGCTTCAATGCATGTGAGCAACATGTGGCAAAATTTGTAGAGCATAGCACATGAGAGAGCAGGAAGACTTTTGAAGAATGTCATGGTGCCCGCTAGGGTTTTCACCATGTATTCCTTCGATGGTGTTCCCTGCTCTGGTGCTAGCAATCTTGGATAATTTAGCCATGTGGACCGCTTCTTTGTCATTGATTCATGTGCTTGCCATGTCCTTACCCTTGGTACAAGACAAAAGGTCGGTTCTTTCTGAAGTGCTGCAAGTGCTCTTGTGAATAGAATCAAGTATCATGGATTCTTGTTCAGTCAGCTCTTTCTCGTGGAGAGGTACAAACCCTGCCGCAACCACAAGCAACCGCTACAGAACAACCCAAGGAACACACAAAAATGGTTGAAACATCTAGATAGCCTACAGAGCGTAAAGATTGGCAGAGAAATGGTGAAGTTATTCTACAAGTAAACGAATATGCCAAGAAAAAGCAGGAGATGACAGAGAAAATGCGAACAACAACACTTAGCCGTAGTGCTAAATCTAGAAGCTAGAGATGGTCATTAATGCTCTAGAAGGAGAGCTAGAGAACAAAATGACAGTCATCACAGATTTGCAACGACAAATCCAAGAGTTGAGCGGTAAAGTTGAACAACACCAGCTAGCAAAAGAGAAGTAGCAAAAGGAAATGGAGGAACTGGGTGATCTTCTCACGAAGTTAACAGATGCTTGTAAGACCAAATATGAACAACTGATAGATGTTACCAATGAACTTTTAACTACAACTGTGTCAGTACAAAAGTTCCAAGTGCAACTCGACGTAGCGAATGCTTCACTGTAATATTCAGAGCAAAGGATCAATGATCAGGCAACCTTTTTACGACAAATAAGGGAAAATCCCATAGTTGCCTCGATCAAAGGTATAGATGAAGTATACAAAGCTTTAGAAAAGAAGAACAAGGATCTTGAACTTGAGCTAAAGTTAGAGCAGTCACAACGAAGAGACCTTGCATTGATGCGGGTACAAATTTGGGGCAGGCGGAAAATTGTCTGGCATGCCAATGGCATGGTATGCTATTCTTGTTAGTACCTCAAGTGCACCCAGATACGTGATCTTACTCTATTTCTTGGTACCCTTCAGCATGGATAGCACATACTGCACGTGATCAATGGGTTTCCTAGTTGTCAACTTCAACACTTGTGTGAATGTAGTCGCAATTGCATGATTAGGTGTTGTGTACCTTGGCGGTCTTTTTGCTAGAAAGTGTAAGTTCTAGTGATACAACCGTGTTGGTTCTTCCACTTGCTTCTTGATGAGATCAACAAACGTGGCCGTAGCAGTTTCCTTAGTGAAAGTGCGTGCTATCTTTCTATCATGAGCCCTCATTGTCATCCCCTCTGTTGGCAACTTGATAGCCTCGGCCACAATTTCTTTTGTTATTATCACTTCTACCTTCTGCCCTTGTTGGTTAGTTATTTGGGCTGATCCATCTTCCTTTACTGTAGACAAGAGCTCATAGGCCTTCTAGAATTCTATACCGCATGGTTCTTGGTCATAGAATTCCCTGAGGCCGAGCCTTTTGCTAGATTCTTTTGTGTTGGGCTTTGCCGCGACATCATAGATCTCTTTCGGTAGTAGTTGCAGCTCTACCTGATGTCCTTCTTCACTTTTAAACCTACCTGTGAAAACTATGATGTTGTTTTTCTTAAGCTGTTCTCTGGACAGATATGTTTCCTTAGCCGTCTTTACTGAACTAGGGTCCAATTGGTAGGGGGGCATCTCTTGCAGCTTCTCTTTTTGGGATACCCTCTTCTTGGCCTTCTCTACAGCTTGCATTGCTCATGTTAAGTGAATAGAGTACCAAAGTTAGAAATTTTTTGTAATTTTCACTCTGAAATGGCCTTTAGTCTGGATTGCTGACAAATTGGATCCAATTTGCTTCAAATCAATTTTTGAACATGCGGAGATGCATAAAAACATGTAAAGATCAAAATCATAGAGTCCAGGGAAAATTTTGCAACAAAATTAAATAATCACGATTATTTTTAATTAAGAAATTATTTAAACTTTTTGCAATTTTGGTATCATAGGCTTGAAATATATAGCAATTAGATACTCTGAGTGAAGTGTGGGCTCATTTGAGTGCATAGGGTGAAGATGGTGCCAGATTTAGGCTTTTCGTCTCTGAAACAGTAGATATAAAGGGATTTGAGATTTTGAGATCCAAATTTGTTCAAAATTGGTCAATGGGCTTGGGATATCATGTGCTTTGGTCCCATGAAGTCAAAGTTGCAATTTCTCCCCATCTTAGTAAAAAAGTAAATAATCACGATTATTAACTTTTTCATCAAAATGAACATTTTTTGGTGCAACTTGGTTCTAGGCATGATGTAGACTATGTGTATGAGTTATGAGGTGATTTGGTTCAAATTGTGATAGATAACTCAGAAATTGGTTTGAAAGGACTTCTTTGCGTTTTTTGACAATTTTCCAAGTTATCATTGATAATTTTGGCTCATACTTGAAATGTGACATGTATTAGGTGTGTACAAGTGATAGGTGAGGTGAAGGTACCATTTTCAAGCCAAAAATTTACAAAAGTAAATAATCACGATTATTTACTGCAGTCAACTTCTTTTGCTAAACTTGACAAATTTTGACCTAAACATATTCACTACACCTAAAACAAGTCTTAACTTGAATTTGATAAAGTTTTGTCTTGTCCGCATCACTTCTTGCTTTTCGACTCTGAATTAACCGATTTTTGTGACTACATGGCCCATGGAGTTGGCTAGTCACTTTTGAAGCTATGGACGTGTTTGCTACATAGTCTTGAATCTACTTATCCAATTTTGGCCCATTTGGAGTCAGTTTGACTTCATATGTCAAATTTGACGCTTTGTAGCCTTTGAGCTGTTTTCTGTTTTTCAAGAGATTGTCTTGATCGATTTTTGAAAACAACCATATACATTGTGTATAGACCCAGTCTATAAGCTGTCTGTGGAGTCAGAATCCAATTCTGGCATCTGGAAAAAATCTAGCTTTTCTACTTGGGACCCCCCTTGAATGGTCAACTCTTGATATAGAAGTGTTCTATTATGTAGGGGCATGCTACAGTTCAAGTTTTGTCCGATTTGGTTGAGTTGACAAGCCGCTATGGTCAATTTTTGATCATAGGACTCCGTGCACTGCTCGGATTCTAGGAGTTTTTTCCTGGGGTTTCAACTAGCTACCAGCCATACAAAATGGATCATTCATAAGTATAGAACTTACCCCTCATGTCTTGTGTGAGACGGCACTATAAACGGGCAACTGTGGACTCCGGAAATCGCACGCGAAGAAGGTAGAAAGCTCTCTGTCCAAGGGCGACACATGGAAATGAGGCGATTTTAGACTACCCTGCATTTTAGACTACCCTACATATCTATACTCGAACTTCTCGAACCATTTTTTCTCAAATTCCCCTGTTAGTCCTACTAGGCCGTGAAATCTATGCTAGAGTCAAAAATTTCTTCAATCGGATTCCTGTAGCTCATTCTGCCAGAATTCTGCAAAAATAGGCCTTGGCCGCCTAATTTAGGCTGCCCGCTTCCATCCGCCTATGTGATTGAAATTTTTTGTACCTGTCCGCCTTGTCCTTTTGATCATCAGTGTATTGTCAGTTTTTTCTTATGAGCTCATTCGCTATTTATTATTAATTTTTGACATGTTTTTTTGTTGGATTTCTCCATTTTTAAGTTCCAATATCAAAGCAAAATGAAGAAAAATAACAAAAAAAGACTATTTTTTGATGATTTTCTCATAGTATATACACTATTTACACTCATCGGGGAGATGTTATCAATGAAATTTCCCCTATTGATGACTTGTAAGGGCATTATTAGGTAATTTTGCAAAAAATCACACGTTAACATCAAAATTTTTCCTCCCTCTTCAAACATTGCCCTTAATTACTTAGTTCCCTTTCACCCCTCCTAGATGGTGTACTCCGAGACGACTGTGTGCATGGGTTGGACAATCGTGTCTATGCATAGCCTTGATTGGCTCTACCATGCTTTGAAGATCAATGCAGTTCAAACCATTATGTTGTGCAAGAGTTGGGGTCTTGAGTAATTAACTCAATGGTTTCAGATGTCGAGGTTTTCTTTTGTTGTCTTCCAAAGATAAAAGCTTGTAGCTTGTGTGCTCTTTGCTTTATTGCACCGTTAGGATGCTTTGGTATGCTGATTTCCTGAGCCGTCGGTATCAATAATGATTGTTGTTGAGCTTTTACTTGCCATTGGTATCTTGGTTTACCTGGTTTAGAATGATGTGGTTGAGTCTTTTGAGACTTAACTCTCCATTTCTTGATTGGTTTTACAATTTGCGGAGAAGATAAGTGCTCGTTTTTCTTCCAAATTCATTTCGTGTTAGGTTCCCTGCTCGAAGATGCTACTCTTTGTGTTTTGAACCTTGGAACCGACTTTGGTACTGTGGATTATTTTTTGGGCATCCAAATTTGGGTACCGAAGGCAAAAAATCTGGGTGCGAAGGAGAATTCAGCTTTCCTTTGATGCGAAGGTCCATTCCCTCTACCATTCATCATCTATTCACACTGCATGTTTCTACAATTCCCATTGTTGGTCATCTAGTTCCAGAGTGTTGATGTGAATAGGTATTTGTTGGTTTTTGAGAGCAGCTTTTCTTTTGAGTACTCGAAGCCGAGCTTCTTCTTGGGCTTCATCAATAACATGTTGTCATTTTATCTTTCTTTGCTTAGCTGCATGCATCCTTTCTAGCCATTCATTGGTTAGTGGCAAATTGTACTTCTTTAAATGACATCCACTAATTCAATTAGCCATTGGTTCACCATCTAGGGTGGACAACTTAACTGCTCCACTTGGAGATACATCTTCAATGACAAACGATCCGTTTTCCTTTTTCTTAAACTTGGGAATGTGTTGCTTAAGGGAATAGACTAAAACTAAGTCCCTTTTTAAAAAGTTTTTTGTAATTAGATGTGAATCAAAAAACTATTTTTGTTTTTGCTTTTGTGCATAGATGTGAGCTACAACAGTTAGTCTTTGCTCATCAAGCTTTTCTAAATCTTCAAGCCTCTTTGACAATTCATGTCCAGTCCACTCGAGATCCTTAGCTACCCTTAGTGTTCGGCAATAGAAAATCTATTGGCAGTATGGCATCAAGACCATAAACAAGGTTAAAGGGTATAGCATTCAAAGTTGTTTTGAATGAGACTCGATAAGCCCATAGAGTAGCATGGAGATTCATTTCCCAATATTTCCTTCCTAAACTAACCACTTTAGTCAATACCGAGCTAAAAGTTTTATGCGTATGCTCTCACCCACAAGCTCAGCTTGTGGGTGATATGCTCAGCTTGTTCATTTTCTTGTGGGTGATAGGGAGCCTATTTATTATGGATGACCATAAATTCATGAAGTAGATATTCAATTATCTCATTAAGAAAATGAGTTCCCCTATCACTGAAAATTTCTATTGGAAGTCCATATCTTGTGAACACATACTCGTGTAAGAATGCGGCTGTGGTTTTGGAATCATTCTTTTGAGTTTCTTTAGCCTCGGCCCACTTGGTCAAATATCTCATTAAGAAAATGAGTTCCCCTATCACTGAAAATTTATATTGGCAGTCCATATCTTGTGAACACATACTCGTGTAAGAATGCGGCTGTGGTTTTGGAATCATTCTTTTGAGTTTCTTTAGCCTCGGACCACTTGGTCAAATAGTCCATAGCTACAATAATATATTGAGCTTGGGTTCTATAAACATGGGGGCTGTATTGACTTAACAAAGTCTATACCCCATTTTACAAAAGCTCTAGCCCCCATCATTGGTATTAAGGGCATGCTATCTACACGTGTTGGAATTTTTGCTCATTGACATGCATCACACATTCAAACATATTCTTTGGCATCTGCAAAAAGTGTTGGCTACCATATGCCTACCATTAAGATTTCTCTTGTGGTGGTCTCACTAGAAAAGTGACCTCCAGCTAATCCAGCATGTGCTTGTTCTATAATGGGAATATATTTGTCTTCATTTGCACAAAGGTGCAAATGTTGATCCTTAACTCTTCGATACAATTGGTTTCCAATAAGAGCATAGTCTCTTGCTTTCGTTTCATTTTCTCTTTGAGGACGTTTACTCATATCCTCAGGAAATGTTCGGTTTGATAAGTAAGTAACTAGATAGTTACTCCACTTAGGAACAAGTGATATTTGGAACAATGTCACATGAGGTATGGGTGTTTATTTTTGACATTGAGGACAATCTTTCACAAAAGAATGAACATTACTCCTCATGGTAAGCCAAAATACTCCAAGTCTCAAGATCCTTTGCATAGTTTAGTCTTCCGCAAAGTGAAGTCCTACTACGGTAATATGTGCTTGACTTAGGTATTGGGTTTTCTCCCCAGTATTAATGCATAAAATCATTATTCCATCTCGATTTCTTTTGTATAACCTTCCAGCTAGTAACTGATACATAGCGGATTTCTCAATTAATCTGATTGTAATAGGAAGTGGTATTTGCGAATCCACTTGAGCTATGGTCATCAATGATACCATGTTTTCCGACCATCGAGGTATCTTTTCCATGGAGAATAAATATGCACTTGGTCATTGTCTACTCCCTTAGGTGGTTTTCCTGAAATAGTCCTTGACAAATGATTTGCTCTTTGATGAGTGGTGCCCTTTTTCACAACTACAATGAATTCAAATTCCAGAAGAATAATGAACCATCTCACTATTCCTCCTGTGTTGCATGGCTTGTTGAGCAAATACAATAAGTCTTGGTGGTCCACAAAGAACACAAATTTGTTTGCTAAAATAGGTAATGTCTATACTTTTTCACAACATAGATCATTTCTAGTTCTTCCCTTTCAGTGGTGGTATAGTTTTCCTCTGCCATATTCAATTGCTTGCTAGCATAAGAAATAGGAAAGTCAATTTTCCAGTCTCCTGCTTGAGCTAGTATACACCCAATGGAAAAATTGGAAGCATCTATATGTATGTGGAATATCTTATTCCAATCTGGTGCTTTCAATATTGGAGCTGAGGTGAGAGATTTCTTAAGCTTCATGAAGGATTCTTCACACTCATCAGTCCATTCAAAGTGTGTAATCAAGCTGTACATGGGTTTTGCAATTCTAGCGTACATGTATATGAACCATCTGTAATATCCACAATGTCCCATGAAGGCTTGAATCCCTTTGACTATTGTCGATCTAGGCAAATCAGCAATAACATGAATTTTGTCCATTATCAATAGCTATGCCATTTTTAGACACTATATGTCCAAGAATTTTTCCCATGTCCCATGAATTCTTGAATCCCTTTGACTATTGTCGATCTAGGCAAATCAGCAATAACATGAATTTTGTCCATTATCAATAGCTATGCCATTTTTAGACACTATATGTCCAAGAATTTTTCCTTGTCTACCCATAAATGTGCACTTTTCAGGATTTAAGGAAATCTTATAAAGTCTGCATTTTTTGAATACCTTTTTGAGATGTTAAAAAGGATCAGCAGGGATTGATGAATGTACACATAGATTATCTATATATACTTCCAAGAAATTCCAAAGATATTCTTTAAAAGCATGGCTTATCAATCTTTGAAAGGTGGCAGGAGCATTAGTTTATCCAAAAGGCATAACCCCATAGCCAAAAATACCCCATTTAGTCGCAAAGGCAGTTTTATGCTGATCTTTGGGATCCAACAAAAGTTGATTGTATCCCAAAAATCCATCTAAAAAGCTGTAATCCACTTTTCTTGCAACTCGTTCTAAAACATGCTCAGTGATTGGAAGAGGAAAGTTGTCTCTAATGGTAGTTGCATTCACTTTCTTGAGATTGACACACACTCTTAATTTTCCATTTTTCTTGGGGACTACCACAATTGGAGACACCCAATCTGTGTGTTTAATTTCATAAATGAATTCAAATTTGTTTAGCCTTTCTATCTCTTCTTTAATCTTTCTGGAAAATGTTGCATTATATGTGTATGGCCTTTGTCTGGTTGGTTTTGCATCATCTCTCATCGGTATGGCATGTTGACAAATTTTTGTATCAACACCCTTGAGATCCTTATAAGACCAAGAAAAGATATCTCGGTACTCTTTCAGTAAGATTAACAAAATCTCTTCTTCTTCTTTTGTAAGGTCATTTGCAATGTAAGTAGGTCTAGGATCTTCCCTTAGTTCGGCCAAATCTATCTTTTTTTGCGTTTTTAGGTCCTTCGTAGGACTCACTCTATTTTCGCAGTTCCCTAACAAGTTGTTCAACTATGATTTTTCGATCTTGGAGAGTATAATTCTTGTAATGGAATGGAACACTCATTACATCTTTACCATCCTCCCCAGTGGTTTCCATTTTAGTTGTATATCTCAGACTGTTTTAGATCTTTTTTCAACTCTTGATATTTCTTTCTTCGTTCAACTCGTGTCATGGTTGAATTCTTGTCCTGGTGTTTCGGTTTTGCTTGAGTTTCCTTTCTCGCTTTTCTCAATGTTCTTGACATTCCTTGTTTTTTGTTGAAAGGATATTTACCAGTGATTTGTCCTTGACACAATTATGTGCATCTATTTGCAGTAGGAACTGTGTTCTACTAGAGACTGATGGCATAGGTCTAGCTTTCAAGTTTCTTGTGTCTCTTTTTCTTCTATACCATTTTTGTCTTCTTGGTTTCTGGTTACGAATGTCAAATTTTTTTTCCTCCCCTCATTTCATGAGTAGCTTAGCTCTCACATGCTCTTTTGCTGACCCCGAATCATCTGAAGTAGCAAAATGTTCTTCTAAATCATCTGTTGCATCAAAGTAGAGGTCCGAAAAGACTTGTTGAGATTTCATCAAGTCCTTGGATTCTTGCATTTTGTCTTCAACATGAAGGGTTGAGATCATTTGTATGGGAATTATGTCATAGCCTTCCTCATTGCAAAATTGAGTAGGCATAGTCATATTTACACATACATCCATTGTTGCTAAAATACATCCATTATTTACACATACATCCATTGTTGCTAAAATTGGAGTCCACTCAAATGGCTCAAACAAATGCTCTGGAAAGGGTTCTGGTACATAGGATTCATCTCTGCAATCCCTTTCTAAGATACATTCTTCTCATTTTAAGCTCCCCTTTTTTTAGGCTCCGCACATCCAAATAGGTGTGTCTTTGCTCAACCAAGATGGAAGCTTAGTTTCAACCGAAGAGACTGAATTGAATTCTTGTATGGGCGCTTTCATGACATCTATATAAGTGTGATATTTTAGATTAACCCTTGTTATTGATCCCACTTGCTTCAAGTACAGATAATTATTTCTCCAGTCTTGGATGAGTTGTACTTGTCGCATGAAAGGTCTTCCCAAGATAATTTCATAAATGAGTTTCTTTCCAACGTCCACTATGGCAAAAGTGTGTTGATATTCAATCCCATAGGAATTAACTATCACTTTTTTGATATGTTCATCAGCCAGTTGCAATTTCATTCGAGTTTGTCTAATGGCTGGTTGTCCCCAGGATTCCCATACTGCTTTTGTGGCTATGGCTATGCCTGCCCCACTATCCAGTATTGCCATGGTTTCTATATCATTATATCTCACTGGAAGGGCTGTGTTTCCTTCTTCCCCTTCGTAATATTCTTTGACTTTGTTCATTGGAACATATCGAATCTCTTTGGTATCCAATTCGTGGTTCAATTTTCCCAAATTTTTTGCAATTAGCCTCGTTATTCCCACCTTCTCTAGAGTTTTTTGTGGATCATTCCATAAATATGGTCTGATATTTAACAGTTCTCCTAAAGTAAGAGTGCATTGGATGGGTGTAGACATGATTGACTGGATGTTGTCTACGTCTAGGGTCTCTTACACTCTCCTTATCTGAGTGGTTTTACACACTATGGATTCATCTTTTTTATGTCCCAAGTAAGAGGGTAATGTTTTCAAGGTCAATGGTTTAAACATTCCTAAAGCTTCAGATCCGCAATCCCCATACAAGGATTTTACATCCATGTCCATATCAGGAGGTAGATTGTCTAACCAAACTTCCTCTATAGAGCTACCTTCAGAGTTGGGCTCCCATCATTAATCTCTCTAACTTTTTCCCATAAGCGTCATGGCCAGTCTTTTTCTACGAATGGAATTCCGTCTAAGGCATCTTCGTTGTCCGGCACTATAAGTTCTAGATCTTTTGTTTCAAGGTGGGGTTCTACCACCACTTTGGATTTTTCTTTACTGGTTCCTACCACAAGCTCCTCAAGTTTTGCCATAATCTCGAGCTTGGGTTTTTGTTTTTCCAGCAGTGATTCTTACCAAATTTTGATAAGCTTCAAGATTAGTTGCTTCCATGTCTGGAGAAGGATAGTTTTTGTCATAATAAATAATGTCATAATAATCAATATCTAATTCTCCTAAATGATTTTCTAATATTAAACTGATCATTTAATGTGGGGAAGTGCCAGGGAAAAAAAGCTAGAATATTGGTTAAGCTAGCAGACCGGCCACAGTAGGGATCCAAAGGAGGGAAAATAGGGATACAAAAGGGGGGCCATCTGCAAAAGATCCATGTGCAACAATGGGCTAAAAAGACCCTAAGGTTCAGCCCATTAAGACTTCCAAAATGCTAAGGTTCCAAAATTCAAAGGTTATGTCCAAATGTCAACCCTAGGGAAATTGGATGCTTTGTGTGTGACCAAAAAAGTCTTTGAATATCCCTACATAGGAGGGGGCGAGCCTAGCAAGTAGGGGATGAGAGAGAAGGACACACACACACACACAAGCTCCCTTTACACAAAGGGAATGAGGGACACATGTCAGCTCCCTAGGCCAGATGCCCACAAGGTGTACCCAATTCCTATTGGATGACCCTTGAAGTGGACCAATGAGAATTAAGCTAGAGTAAATTTAGACTAATTAATTTTAAAACACTTAATAAAAAGAACCAATGAAAATTAAGTCTCCTGGATGATTATTGGACAGCCTGTGAAGGGGTCCAATAGGAATTGAGCAGCCCAATGGGCTACTTAATTCCTATTGGTCAGAATGGGGAAAGGTCCAATGGGGATTTAATTCATTTAAATCAATTAAGTTTAATTGATTAAGCTCTCACAAAAGGGGAAAGGGGGACACATGTCAGAAGGCTATCACTTATGCTGCTTAATAGCCATTGGCTTGACTTGGGGAGGTCCAATGGGGAGCCTGCAAGAGAAAATAGCAAGAGGGCTCGCCCAAGAGAGAGAGGGGGCTGATTTTTGCAAGGCATTAACACACACACACTCACACAATCTCACGTGTGAAGAAAGAGAAGACTATCTCTTCCCAAGCTTTAATGGAGAACTCATCACCTACTCCAAGCTTGTGAGATAGAAGCTTGTGGATGAAAATCCAACTAAGAGCTAAGCTTCAATGCATGCTCATCTCCTCTACCAAGCTAATTACTAAGCTAAAGCTATGCTAATATGAGTGATTATGTGAGGAGATGTACATCTTTCTCGTAAGATACTCCTTCTTCCTCTCAATCTACTCTTATACCCTGCTAGCTCTCACCATCTTCGAAGGTGTGTGAGGTCTTGGGTCTGAGAACGGAGATAATTAAAGTTGTGTTTACTAAGTGTTTTGCTTAGTGCATGAAGCTTTCATCTTCATTGCACTAGCTAGTCTTGAAGGAACACAAAGAATTGTATTGTACAATGTCTCTCTTGATGGGAGAAACCATAATACAAAGCCTTTTGGAGGGGGGAGCGGCTCCATGAAAATCCGGTCCTCAACTGTTGTCAATAGCTTAATTTCTCTCTCTTTTGAAAGTATTGTTGATGCTATCTAACTTGGTGTTATGATTTTTGTTGCTCTCTCCACCCAAGCACTTTTGTAATTCTCATTAGGAATCTATTCTAATGAAATGCCCACTATGTTCATGCTAGTTTCAGCTATACACAAGTTATTAGGCTATTAAATGTTACATTGGTATCAGAGCACAAGGTTTCTCTTTTCTTGCTTAAGAAGGGAGGTCCTCAAGCTAGCTATAAATGGTTGGTATTATTAATTGCGTGTGAGTAAGTAGAATAGGGATTTTTCAGCCTTGTAGTGCGCCTGCCTTCGTGCAGTTAACGGGGCATCACCGTCGAGAGCTATGGTCTTAATAGTGGAGTCCTATGGGGCTTGCCTATGGCTTAACCACTATTGAGCTATTAGAAGCTTGACAGGAGCCGGTGTTGTTTTGGTGTCAAAAGACCCTCTCCTCTATTCCTTGCAATTAATGGTATTCGAGCCGCGGGTACAGTAGCTTGAGTGCTTTTCCTAAAGGGGTAAAGAGGAGTAGCAACTAGGGCTTGAAGTGCCAAAGTACACCTAAAAAGTTTACACCTAAAAGTTGGTAGAATGGCTGACAATAGTAAAGAGAGTGAAATTAATGTTGATAACTTTGATTTTTCTCATGTGCAAGCTACTAATGATGCTTCAATGCTTGTTAACTATCTTGTTTCTAGGCTTCAGCAAGCCATGGTCAATCCATCTCTCCAAAGTGAAGTGCAACGGCAGCTCCGTGCTCACGGGATTCTCCAAGCTCATCACCATGACGAGAGAACACCTAGGAAGCCTCCTTGTGAGACTACCAAAAGAGGTCTCTCTCCGATTCGGTAAGAAGAAGAGAATCCATACAAAGGGCTCAAGAATTTACTTCTTGATGATGCATCTCCTTCCCAAAGGAGAACTCAAGAGCCTCCACCGAAGGAACGAGAAATAAGTGAGTCTCCCGCCACCTCGGTGGAGATGGATCCACGAAGACGGCGGGCTAAATGCTCTCCATCACCACCAAAGCGGAGAAGACCATCACACTCTTCTCCACGCCATAATTCAAAAAGGGATGATAAAAAGCAAGAGAAGAAAAAGGCGAGAAAGAGGACACCCTCTTCTCCATCTTCTTCATCCTCTTCCTCTTATGAAAGTGATGGTGAAGACAACGAAGATCAAGACAAGAAAAAGGTGAGAAAGAGGTCACCCTCTTCTCCACCTTCAAATTCTTCACCTTCTGAAGAAAGTGATGGTGCAACCTTTGAACCATCAAAAAGAAGAGGCCATAAGAAATCCTATGCCGCATGGAAGAGGTCGTCCAAGTTGAAGAAATTCAAAGAGGGGATGGCAGAGCATCTCTTTCCTTACCTATGATGGTACCTTTGGTGTTGCAGACAAAGTCTTGGCCTTTAACAGTTCGATGCGGCGTTTGGAGATGAGGGCTTCACGGAGTCCTCTAAGCTACGCCATGTAGCTATGCACTTTCAAAAGTCTGCCAGGCAATGGTGGTCTAGCCTACGATCCAACGGTGAAGCTCCACGAACATGGAAAGCTTTAAGAGCTTCCATTATGAAGCAGTTTTTGGCCACCGATGCCAAAGACAAAGTACTCACCGAATGGGGAAGCTTAAAGCTCTCTCCCTATGAATCCATCCACAAATATGTAGACAAGTTTTGGGACCTACAACTCAAAGCCACTATCTTCAAAAATTTGGATTTTGGAGAGCAAAAGCAACAATTTTGTGCGGGCTTAACCGAAGAAATGGCGGAGTATGTCAACTCCCAAAGGCCACGTACCATATCGGCGGTAATACACCATACTATGGTGGCCTCTCGAATCAATTTTCAAACGGGGGCTAAAAGAAATAATAAGCCCACGAAAAACAAGGGTTCCAATGAGGCTAAGGGGAAGCACAATGTCCAAAAGTCTCCTAAGGGCAACTCCAACAAAGCTAAAGAGAAGGGAGTTTACAAAGGTAAGAACAAACTCTCTCCTGAAGAGCTTGAGCGTTATCGCAAGGATAACCGATGCTTCAAGTGCGGCGAACAAGGGCATGCGTACCGTGCTTGTCCCCAAAAGAAAAACCGCCAAGATCCTCCTAGAGCTTCCTTGGTTCAAATCCAAGAGGAGGAGACTCACCAAACTCACCACAATGGATCTCCTCTATGCCATGCTTGGGGAAAGGTAAGAGAACATGATGATTTTATTCTCTTTGACCCTGGTTCTACTCACAATTTTATATCTATAGAGTTGGCTACCAAGCTAGGCATACAATCCTACGAGATGGGAGATGTCCTACCCGCAGACACTGCCTTCAAGGGGCAAGAAGCTTCAGTCACTCCCTTAATCGGGAAATTGAGGTTTCATGTCCAAGGCTATGTGGACAAAGAGGACTTCTTTATGTCTCCTCTCAAGCATGAGGATGTAATCCTAGGGGCACCATGGTTTGACCGCCCCTGGCTGCCGATGTTAAATTTTCTGAAAGGAGAATCTCCTTTAAGTTCAGGGAAAAAGACATGTATATAGATGCTAAGGAAATGGGTAACACTATTCCCATTGTACATACACCAGCTTTCAACAAGTCAATAAAGAGGTCTATTTCTGTGTACATGATTTTTGTTAAAGATTCTCAAAATGAACTTAATGCTTTAGCAAAAGAAAATAGAAGCAACCAAAAGGAATTAGAGCTATCCAATTTTTCAAGGGGTTTCAAGATGTTTTTATTGACGACATCCCTTGTGAGCTACCTCCTAAACGAGGTAATGATGACCATGCAATTGAACTTCTTCCAGGAAGTTCACCGCCTAGCAAACCTCCTTATAGAGTTTCTCAAGCTCAACAAGAGGAGATTATGCGGCAAGTGCATGAGTTAGTTGAGAAAGGCATGGTTAGGCCTAGCTCATCTCCATCTTGCCTTCCTGTGCTATTAGTGCAAAAGAAAGACGGAACATATCGTATGTGTGTCGACTATAGAGCACTAAATAGGATCACTATCAAGAATAGGTTTCCCATTCCACGGGTAGAAGACCTATTTGATAAGCTACAAGGATCGACCTACTTCAGTAGGATTGACCTAAAAAGTGGCTATCATCAAATAAGGATAGTTGATCAAGACATTGTAAAGACCGCATTTCGCACCACATTTGGTCTTTACGAATACATTGTCTTGCCTTTTGGCTTGACCAATGCACCAGCCACATTCAACCGCTTGATGGAGAAGCTGTTCAGGCCTCATCGAACCTTCACTGGAGTGTTCTTTGATGATATTATCATCTACTCTAATTCATTAGACGAACACAAGAAACACCTCCAGGTAATATTTCAAGTTTTAAGAGAGAATAAACTTTATGTTAATCGAAAGAAAAGTGAATTTTTCTTGCAAGAGATTCAGTATTTAGGTCACATTATCTCTCAAGATGGCATCCAGATGGATCCATCAAAGTTAGAGGTAATAAAAGGATGGCCTAAACCAAGGAATCTTCATGAACTAAGAAGCTTTATAGGTATGTGTGCATACTAGACGCTTCATAGAAAAGTTCTCACAAATTGCGGGACCATTACATGACCTAATAAAGAAAAGCGTTAGGTACACATGGTCTGCTAAGGAGAACAATGCTTTCGAAAAGCTTAAAGAAAAGCTTATCTCTCAACCTATGCTTACACTACCGGATCTCTCAAAACCATTTGAGGTCCAATGTGATGCTTGTGGTGATTGCCTTGGAGCTGTTTTACTCCAAGAAGGGCACGCCATAGGCTATGAGAGTCGAAGGCTCGACCCTCTTGAGCAAGCTCTAGGCATATATGAAAAGGAACTCCTTGCAGTTCTACATGCCTTAGACTCATGGAAGCACTATTTATTGGGGACTCCTTTCATTCTGCGAATGGATCACCAAAGTCTTAAGTACTTCATGACGTAGACCAAGCTCTTCGACAAACAAATGAGGTGGGCAAATTTCCTTTCGCAATTTCATTTTCATATTGCTCACATTGCTGGCAAGTATAATCAAGTAACTGATGCACTCTCAAGACGGCCGAGAGTGAATGTGGTTTCCATAGCAACTCACAATGATCTATCTTCAATGATAGATGAGTACGCTATTGATCCCGATTTTAGAGATGTGATTTCAGCCCTTGCATTAGGGAAGAAAAAAGAACCATTTACTTTACAAGATGGTTATCTTCTCTATGGCAATAGACTATGCGTTACTAACTCACTACGTGAGAAAGTAATGTATGAATCTCATGCTCCATCGTATGCGGGGCATAAAGGGATTCAGTCTACCTTAAAGGGAATTGAAACATATTTCTATTGGCCTACCATGAAAGTGAACATACAAGAGTATGTTTCTAAATGTGTGGTATGCCAAAAGACAAAATTTACCTACCATGAAAGTGAACATACAAGAGTATGTTTCTAAATGTGTGGTATGCCAAAAGACAAAATTTGATAGAGGGAAGCAACTTGGATTGCTTTAAGCCTTGCCAATCCCTAATTCACCATGGGAGAGCATATCCATGGATTTTATCTTTGGATTGCCTAAGTCTATCCATGGGAATACGGGAATATGGACGATAGTAGATAGGTTCAGTAAACAAGCTCATTTTATACGTGTCAAAAAGACTATCAAAGCCAATCAAATGGCAACCCTCTTCATTTCACAAATTTTCAAGTACCATGGCTTGCCAATGTCCATAGTGTCGGATAGAGATCCAGAATGACCAGTAATTTCTGGGAGGGTCTCTTTGAGAATTTAGAAACAAGGCTAAACTTCTCTTCGGCCTATCATCCACAAACGGATGGCCAAAGTGAAATAGCTAACCTAAAAATTCTCGATCTACTAAAAGCCTATGTAACGGAAGTAGATCAAAGATCCCAATGGGAGAAGTACTTACCCTTAGTGGTAACACTGTACATACTTCCATGGGAAAAGCACCTTTCGAGGTAATTGAGGGAAGATAAAAAAGTCCCTTGCTACTTAAAGTACATGGGAAGAACTTCGTTGCAGATGAGTATAGCCGAGACCTACAAGAATCTTTTCAAAAGATTAAGGATGCTATCTCTATCTAACAGCAAAGGCAAAAGGCTGCTGCTGACAAGCACATAAGAGCCCAAGCCTTTAAAGAAAACGATTGGGTCTTGTTAAAGTTTCACAAGGCTCGATTAAGGCACACGGCGGGCAAGAATCCTATAGGTCACCAAAAGTACTATGCTAAACTAGCAAAAAGGTACTATGGTCCCTTCCAGATTCTTAGGCCAATCAATGAGATGGCCTATCAACTCAAGTTGCCCAATCATTGGCTCATACACAATGCTTTCCATGTGAGCCTATTAAAGCCTTACAAAGGAGAGCCACCTCAAGAACCAACTATTGAAGACCCATCGGAGATCAAGGACCAAGAGGAGGTGCTGCAGCCCGAGTCCATTCTCCAACATGAAGACAAGGTATTAAGAGGCGGTAAGATTATCCCCGACGATATCTTATTAAGTTTAAGAATTATCCTTTTGAAGATGCTAGATGGATGCAAGGCACACAATTAAAGGATAACCTAAACCTTGTCAATGCTTACAATGCTTCCCAAGAGTAAGCAAATGTACAAAATGTTAAAAATGAACAAAGTTTTTGTCTTATAAGACTCTCTTTTTCTTTATTGTGCACAAAAAATTAAGTAGTATGCATGCTTAGATCAAGTTTGCGGAGACCACGTCTCCCAAACACCAAGTAGAGCTTGTCACTCTACTATGGAAGGCTGATAGGACTAATGTGCAGACATGCTTGCGGCAGCCTCATGCTCTCAAGCGCCAAATGGACTAGTCATCCAGTGTGGAATGATGTCGTAGGGTAACATAGGGATCCTCTATCCACTAAGAAAAAGGACTCATGAATATGCTTTATCTTCTCTACACCATAGTCGAGGATGACTATGATTTCAAGAGAGAGGTAATGTCATAATAATCAATATCTAATTCTCCTAAATGATTTTCTCATATTAAACTGATCATTTAATGTGGGGAAGTGCCAGGGGAGAAAAAACTAGAATATTGGTTAAGCTAGCAGACCGGCCACAATAGGGATCCAAAGGAGGGAAAATAGGGATCCAAAAGGGGGGCCATCTGCAAAAGAGCCATGTGCAACAATGGGCTAAAAAGACCCTAAGGTTCAGCCCATTAAGACTTCCAAAATGCTAAGGTTCCAAAATTCAAAGGTTATGTCCAAATGTCAACCCTAGGGAAATTGGATGCTTTGTGTGTGACCAAAAAAGTCTTTGAATATCCCTAAATAGGAGGGGGCAAGCCTAGCAAGTAGGAGATGAGAGAGAAGGCCACACACACACACACAAGCTCCCTTTACACAAAGGGAATGAGGGACACATGTCAGCTCCCTAGGCCAGATGCCCACAAGGTGTACCCAATTCCTATTGGATCACCCTTGAAATGGACCCATGAGAATTAGGCTAGAGTAAATTTAGCCTAATTAATTTTAAAACACTTAATAAAAAGAACCAATGAAAATTAAGTCTCCTGGATGATTATTGGATAGCCTGTGAAGGGGTCCAATAGGAATTGAGCAACCCAATGGGAATGAGGGACACATGTCAGCTCCCTAGGCCAGATGCCCACAAGGTGTACCCAATTCCTATTGGATGACCCTTGAAGTGGACCAATGAGAATTGGGCTAGAGTAAATTTAGCCTAATTAATTTTAAAACACTTAATAAAAAGAACCAATAAAAATTAAGTCTCCTGGATGATTATTGGACAGCCTGTGAAGGGGTCCAATAGGAATTGAGCAGCCCAATGGGCTACTTAATTCCTCTTGGTCAGAATGGGGAAACGTCCAATGGGGATTTAATTCATTTAAATCAATTAAGTTTAATTGATTAAGCTCTCACAAAAGGGGAAAGGGGGACACATGTCAGAAGTCTATCACTTATGCTGCTTAATAGCCATTGGCTTGACTTGGGGAGGTCCAATGGGGAGCCTGCAAGAGCAAATAGCAAGAGGGCTCGCCCAAGAGAGAGAGGGGGCTGATTTTTGCAAGGCATTAACACACACACACTCGCACAATCTCATGTCTGAAGAAAGAGAAGACTATCTCTTCCCAAGCTTTAATGGAGAACTCATCACCTACTCCAAGCTTGTGAGATAGAAGCCTACATTCGACACACTCTTGGCTTGTGGATGCAAATCCAACCAAGAGCCAAGCTTCAATGCATGCTCATCTCCTCTACCAAGCTAATTACTAAGCTAAAGATATGCTAATATGAGTGATTATGTGAGGAGATGTACATCTTTCTCGTAAGATACTCCTTATTCCTCTCAATCTACTCTCATACCCTGCTAGCTCTCACCATCTTCGAAGGTGTGTGAGGTCTTGGGTCTGAGAACGAGGATAATTAAAGTTGTGTTTACTAAGTTTTTTGCTTAGTTCATGAAGCTTTCATCTTCATTGCACTAGCTAGTCTTGAAGGAACACAAAGAATTGTATTGTACAATGTCTCTCTTGATGGGAGAAACCATAATACAAAGCCTTTTGGAGGGGGGACCGGCTCCATGCAAATCCGTTCCTCAACTGTTGTCAATAGCTTAATTTCTCTCTCTTTTGAAAGT
This sequence comes from Adiantum capillus-veneris, assembly GCF_014529385.1. NCBI lineage: Eukaryota > Viridiplantae > Streptophyta > Polypodiopsida > Polypodiales > Pteridaceae > Adiantum > Adiantum capillus-veneris. The sequence continues at coordinate 130,146,812 of NC_140939.1, read as the reverse complement.
ATTGTTGATGCTATCTAACTAGGTGTTATGCTTTTTGTTGCTCTCTCCACCCAAGCACCCTTGTAATTCTCATTAGGAATCTATTCTAATGAAACGCGGACTATGTTCATGCTAATTTCCGCTACATACAAGTTATTAGGCCATTAAATGTTACAACTAATATCTAATTCTCCGAAATGATTTTGTCATGTTAAACTGATCACTTAATATGGGGAAGTGCTAGGGGAGTAAAAGCTAGAATATTGGTTAAGCTGACAAACCGGCCACAGTAGGTATCCAAAGGAGGGAAAATAGGGATCCAAAGGGGGGGCCATCTGCAAAAGAGCAACGTGAAACAATGGGCTTAAAAGACCCTAAGGTTCAGCCCATTAAGACTTTCAAAATGCGAAGGTTCCAAAATTCAAAGATTGTGTCCAAAGGTCAAACACTAGGAAAATTGGATGCTTTGTGTGTGTACCAAAAAGTCTTCATGGCTCCTACATAGGAGGGAGCGAGCCTTGCAAGTAGGGGATGAGAGAGAAACTCATACACACACACACACGCACACGCACACGCACACGCGCACGCACACTCACACGCGCACGCACACACACACACACACACACACACACACACACACACACACACACACACACACACACACACACACACACACACACACACACACACACACACACACACACATAGGCTCCCTTTACACAAAGGGAATGAGGGACACATGTTAGCAGCTCCCTAGCCCAGGTGCCCACAAGGTGTATTCAAATCCTATTGGATGGCCTTGGAGGTGGACCAATGAGAATTAGGCTAGAGTAAATCTAGTTTAATAACACTAAAAACACTTAATAAAAGAAACAATAGGAATTAAACTCTCTAAAAGACTATTGGACAATCTCCCAAGGGGTCCAATGAGCATTCAATATCCCAATGGCTTGCCTGATTCCTATTGGCCAGTAGACAAAGGGGTCGAATGAGAGTTTAGTTGCATTAATTAATTACCTAAAGCTCTCACAAAAGGGGAAATGGGGACACATGTCAGAAGGCTATCACTTATGCTCTTGAAATTCCATTGGCTAAGCCTGGAGAGGTCCAATAGGGTGTGAGAATGAGCAAATAACAAGAGGGGTCGACCAAGAGAGAGAGAGAGAGAGAGAGAGGGGGCTGATTTTCTCAAGGCATTATGGCATACACACTCACACAAGTCCATGTGTGGAGTAAGAAGACTCTCTCTCTCTCTCTCTATCTCTCTCTCTCTCTCTCTATCTCTCTCTCTCTCTCTCTCTCTCCTTCTCAAGCTTTAATGGAAAGCTTATCACCTACTCCAAGCTTGTGAGAAGGGAGGCCTACGCCAACAACTCTTGGCTTTGTGATGCAAATCCAACCAAGAGCCAAGATTCAATGCATGATCATATCCTCCACCATGATAATTACTAAGCTATGTTATGCTAATATGAGTGATTAGGTGAGGAGATGTACATCTTTCTCGTAAGACTATCCCTTCTTCCTCTCAATCTACTCTCATACCCCGCTAGCTCTCACCATCTTCGAAGGTGTGTGAGGTCTTGGCTTTGCGAACGTGAGGGAATTGATGTTGTATTTTATAAGATTTTTTCTTAGTGCTTGAAGTTTCCATCTTCATTGAACTAGCTAGTATAGAAGGAGCACAAAGAATTGTATTGTAAAATGTCTCTCTTGATGGGAGAAACCATAATACAAAGCCTTTTGGAGGCTAGGGGGGACCGGCTCCATGTAAATCTGGTCCTCAATTGTTGTCAATAGATTAATTTCTCTCTCTTTTGAAGTATTGTTCAAGCTATCTAACTAGGTGTTATACTTTTTGTTGCTCTCTCCACCCAAGCACTCTTGTTATTGTCATTAGGAATCTATTCTAATGAAATGCTCACTATGTTCATGCTGTTTTCCGCTACACACAAGTTACTAGGCCATTAAATGTTATATTGGTATCAGAGCACAAGGTTTCTCTTTTCTTGCTCAAGAAGGGAGCTCATCAAGCTAGCTATAAATGGTTGTTATTGTTAATTGCAAATGAGTAAGTAGAATAGGGATTTTTCGACCTTCTTCTATTCCTTGCAATTAATGGTATTCGAGCCACAGGTACAGTAGCTTGAGTTCTTTTTCTAAAGGGTTAAAGAGGAGTAGCAACTAGGGCTTGAAGTGCCAAAGTACACCTAAAAGTTGTTAGAATGGCTGATAATAGTAAAGAGAGTGAAATTAATGTTGATAGCTTTGATTTTGCTAATGAGCAGGCTACTAATGATGCCCCTATGCTTGTTAACGACCTTGTTTCTAGGATTCAACAAACCATGGGCAATTCATCCCTCCAAAGTGAAGTGCAATGGTATCTTTGTGCTCATGGGATTCTCCAAGGTCCCCACCATGATGAGAGAGTACCTAGGAAGCCTCCTTGTGAGACTTCCAAAAGAGGCCTCTCTCCGATTCAGGAAGAAGAAGAGGATCCATACGAAGGGCTCATAAATTTGCTTCTTGATGATGCATCTCCTTATCAAAGGAGAACTCAAGAGCCTCCACCAAAGGAACAAGAAAGAACTGAGTCTCCTGCCACCTTGGCGGAGATGACTCCACAAAGATGGTGGGCTAAACGCTCTCCATCACCTCCAAAACGAAGAAGACCATCGCACCCTTCTCCACACCATAATTCAAAGAGGGATGACAAAAAGCAAGAGAAGAAAAAGGCAAGAAAGAGGACACCCTCTTCTCCATCTTCTTCATCTGCTTCCTCTTATGAAAGTGATGGTGCAGACAAAGAAGATCAAGGCAAGAAAAAGGCGAGAAAGAGGTCACCCTCTTCTCCATCTTCCTCAAATTCTTCATCTTCTGAAGAAAGTGATGGTGCAACTTTTGAACCATAAAAAAGAAGAGGCCATAGGAAATCCTATGCCACGTGGAAGAGGTCGTCCAAGCTCAAGAAGTTCAAAGAGGGAGGAAAGAGCATCTCTTTCCTTACCTACAATGGCACCTTTGGTGCTACGGACAAAGTCTGACCTTTATCCAACAATTTGATGCGGCGTTTGGAGATGAGGGATTCACGAAGTCCTCTAAGATACACCATGTAGCTATGCACTTTCAAAAGCCCGTGAGGCAATGATGGTCTAGCCTACGGGCCAATGGTGAAGCTCCACAAACATAGAAAGCTTTAAGAGCTTCCATTTTTGGCCACCAATGCCAAAGACAAAGTACTCACCGAATGGCGAAGCTTGATGCTCTCTCCCTACGAATCCATTCACAAATATGTAGACAAGTTTTAAGACTTACAACTCAAAGCCACTGTCTTTAAAAAGTTGGATTTTGGAGAGCAAAAGAAACAAATTTGTGAGGGCTTAGCTGAAGAAATGGCGGAGTATGTCAACTCCGAAAGGCAACACACCATATCAGCGGTTATACACCATACTATGGTGGCTTCTCGAATCAATTTCCAAACAGGGGCTAAAAGAAATTCTAAGCCCATGGAAAACAAGGGTTCTAATGAGCCTAAGGGGAAGGAAAATGTCCAAAAGTCTCCTAAGGGCAATTCCAACAAAGCTAAGGAGAAGGGAGTTTACAAAGGCAAAAACAAAGTCTCTCTTGAAGAGCTTGAGTGTTATCGTAAGGATAACCTTTGTGTCAAATGCGGTGAGCAAGGGCATGTGTACCGCACTTGTCCCCAAAAGAACACCGGCCATGAACCTCCTAGAGCTACCTTGGTTGAGATCCAAGAGGAGGAAACTCACCACAAAGGATCTCCTCTATGCCATGCTTGGGGAAAGGTAAGAGAACATGATGCTTTTATTCTCTTTGATCCTAGTTCTACTCACAGTTTCATATCCACAGAGTTGGCCACCAAGCTAGGCATACAAGCTTACAAGATGGGAGATGTCCTACCCACAAACGGTTCTTTCATAGGGCAAGAAGCTTCAGTCACTCCCTTAATCGGGAAATTGAGTCTCCATGTCCAAATCTATGTGGACAGAGAGGACTTCTTTATCCCTCCTCTCAAGCAGGAGGATATAATCCTAGGGGAAAACATGGTTTGATCGCATGGCTGCCAATGTTAATTTCCTGAAAGTAGAATCTACTTTAGGTTCAAGGAAAAAGATATGTACATAGATGCTAAGGAGTTGGGTAACACCATACCCATTGTACATAAGCAAGCTTTCAATAAGTCAATAAAGAGCTCTATTTTTGTGTACATGATTTTTGTTAAAGATTCTCAAAATGAACCTAATGCTTTAGCAAAAGAAAATATAAACAATCACAAGGAATTAGAGTTATCCAATTTTCTCAAGGGGTTTTAATATGTTTTTATTGACGACATCCCTTGTGAAATACCTCCTAAATAAGGCAATGATGACCATGCAATTGAACTTCTTCCAGGATGTTCACCACCTAATAAACCTTCTTATAGAGTTTCTCAAGCTCAACAAGAGGAGATTATGCGGCAAGTGCATGAGTTAGTTGAGAAGGGCATGGTTAGGCCTAGCTCATCTCAATTTTGTTCACCCGTGCTATTAGTGCAAAAGAAAGACGGCACATATCATATGTGTGTCCACTATAGAGCACTAAATAGGATCACTATCAAAAATAGGTTTCCTCCTCCACGGGTAGAAGACCTATTTGATAAGCTACAAGGGTCAACCTAATTCAGTAGAATTGACCTAAAAAGTGGCTACCATAAAATAAGGATAGTCGATCAAGACATTGTAAATACCGCATTTCATACTACGTTTGGTCTTTACAAATATATAGTCATGCCTTTTGGCTTGACCAATGCACTAGGCACATTCAACCGGTTGATAGAGAAGCTATTCAGGCCTCATCAAATCTTTACTGGAGTGTTCTTTGATGATATAATCATCTACTCTAATTCATTAGACGAACACTATCAACACCTCCAGGTGATATTTCAAGTTCTATGAGAGAATAAACTTTATGTTAATCAAAAGAAAAGTCAGTTTTTCTTACAAGAGATTCAATATTTAGGTCACATTATCTCTCAAGATGGGATCCAAATGGATCCATCAAATCTAGACGTAATAAAAGGATGGCCAAATCCAAGGAATCTTCATGAACTAAGAAGTTTTATAGGTATGTGTGCATACTGTAGACGCTTCATAGGAAAGTTCTCACTAATAGCACGACCACTACATGACCTAACAAAGAAAAACGTTAGGTATACATGTCTGCCAAGGAGAACAATGCTTTCGAAAAGATTAAAGAAAAGCTTATCTCTCAACCTGTGCTTACACTGCCAGATCTCTCAAAGCCATTTGAGGTCCAATGTGATGCTTGTGGTGATTGCCTTGGAACTGTTTTGCTCCAAGAAGGGCACGCCATAGCCAATGAAAGTCAAAGGCTCGACCCTGTTGAGCAATCTTTAGGCATATATGAAAAGGAACTGCTCACAATTCTACATGCCTTAGACTCGTGGAAGCACTATTTATACTGGGGACTTCCTTCATTCTGCGGACGAAAGACTTAAGTGCTTCATGACGCAGACCAAGCTCTCCGACAAACAAATGAGGTGGGTAAATTTCCTTTTGCAATTTCATTTTCATATTGCTCACATTGCTGGCAAGCATAGTCAAGTAGTCAATGCAGTCTCAAGACGGCCGAGAGTGAATGCGGTTTCCATAGCAACTCACAATGATCTATCTTCTATGATAGATGAGTTTGCTATTGATCCCGATTTTAGAGATTTGATTTCAGCCCTTGCACCAGGGAAGAAAGAGGAACCATTTACCTTACAAGATGGTTATCTTCTCTATGGCAAGAGACTATGCGATACTAACTCACTACATGAGAAAGTAATGTATGACTCTCATGCTCCTCCTTATGCGGCACATAGAGGGATTCAATCTACCCTAAAACGGATTGAAACATATTTCTATAGGACTACCATGAAAGCAAACATACCAGAGCATGTTTCTAAATGTGTGGTATGCCAAAAGACAAATTTTGATAGAGGGAAGATCCCTGGATTGCTTCAACCTTTTCCACCATGGGAGAGCATATCCATGGATTTTATCTTTGGATTGGCTATGTCTATACGGGATTATAGACGATAGTAGACAGGTTCAACAAACAAGCTCATTTTATACCTGTCAAAAATACTATCAAAACCCATCAAATGGAAATCCTCTTCATATCCCAAATCTTCAAGTACCATGGCTTGTCGATGTCCATAGTGTCGGATAGAGATCCTAGAATGACTAGTAATTTTTGGAAGGGTCTCTTTGAGAATTTAGGGACAAGGATAAATTTCTCTTCGGCCTATCACCCACAAACGGATGGCCAAAGTGAAATAGCTAACCTAACAATTCTTGATCTACTAAAAGCCTATGTAGCAGAAGTAGATAAAAGGTCCCAATGGGAGAAGTACTTACCCTTACTGGAGTATGCCTATAATAATACTGTACATACCTCCACGGGAAAAGAACCTTTTGAGGTTGAGGGAAGATCTAAAAGTCCCCTACTACTTAAGGTAACGGGAAGATCTTCGCTACAGATGAGTATAGCCCAAGCCTACAAGAATATTTCCAAAAGATTAAGGATGCTATCTCTATCTCATAGCAAAGGAAAAAGGCTGCTGTGCTGATAAGCACAGAAGAGACCAAGCCTTTAAAGAAAATGATTGGGTCTAGCTTAAATTTCCCAAAGCTCGATTAAGGCACACAATGGACAAGAATCCTACGGGACACCAAAAGTACTATGCTAAGTTAGCAAAAAGGTACTATGGTCCCTTCTAGATTCTTAGACCAATCAATGAGATGGTCTATCAACTCAAGTTTCCTAGTCATTGGCTCATACACAATGCTTTTCATGTGAGCCTACTAAAGCCTTACAGAGGAGAGCCACCTCAAGAACCAACTATCGAAGACCCACCGGAGATCGAGGACCCAGAAGAGGTGCTGCAGCCCGAGTCCATTCTCCGACATGAAGACAAGGTATTGATAGGCGGTAAGATTATCGGATGGTAACTTATTAAGTTTAAGAACTATCCTTTTGAAGATGCTAGATGGATGCAAGGCATACAATTAAAGGATAATCTAAACCTTGTCAATGCTTGCAATGCTTCCCTAGAGTAAGCAAATGTACAAATGTTTAAAATGAAAAAAGTTTTTGTCTTATAAGACTTTCTTTTTCTTTATTGTGCACAAATGTTGAGTAGTATGCATGCTTAGAATCAAGTTTGTGAGACGACGTCTTCCAAACACCAAGTAGAGCTTGTCACTCTACTATGGAAGATTGATAGGAGTAATGCGTAGACATGCTTGGGAAAGCTTAGGCTCTCAAGCACCAAATGGATTAGTCATCCATTCTGGAATGATGGCGTAGGGTAAGATAGGGGTCCTCTACCCGCTAGAAAAAGGACTAATGAATAAGCTTTATCTTCTCTACCCCATGGTCGAGGGATGACTATGATTTCCAGAGAGAGGTAATGTCATAATAAGCAATATCTAATTCTCCTAAATGATTTTCTCATGTTAAACTGATCATTTAATATGGGAAAGTACCAGGGGAGAAAAAGCTAGATGATTGGTAAGGCTAGCAGACTGGTCACAGTAGGGATCCAAAGGAGGGAAAATAGGGATCCAAAGGGGGGGCCATCCGCAAAAGAGAAATGTGCAACAATGGGCTACATCAAACAGCATACATCAACCCAAAGCAATGTCTCATGCTCTTAAGTCTGATGTATGTAAACAACATATTTTGCCATGGTACTGCAACTCAAAAACTATTCTCAAGTGAGAAAATCAACAAGAACTTTTTGTACCATTGTAAGTGCATACATATCAATTCAAGTATAATCAAGGTTGTCATCGACAATTAGTGCACTCCAACATACCGTGTCTTAAACAATTGACTCATCAAGCATTCTATTTGCTTTCATAAGTACATGACACTTGTACAATGAAAGAAATAAAAAAATAAAAATCTAAAATATTCTGCGTGTGGTTGTTTGTGCAAAATGTTTTGCAGATGTGTGCAAAATTTGTTTGCAGTCATAGATCTTATAGGCATTGTAGGAAAAATGATCCAATCTACATTCCCAAAGGATATGTTTGATCTGCAAAATAGTGTTTTTGTGCACTTACTTTCTTGATTTCTAAAAGGTGGTTCCTTCACGAGAGAGTGAGAGATGTAGGGGGCGCACTGTTTTAAATATACGTTAGTTTGACATAAGGGACATTTTCTTTAGACTTTAACAAGATTACATTGACAAGAAGGGAGTAGGATTACATTTCCCCCAAGCCAATGCGCTATGTATAATAAGGGAAATTTACCAAAATACGCTTGAAATTCGTGAAATTCCCAAAATACCTATGTAACATTTTGTGATGGATTTGCCCCAGTTTTTCAATAGTCTAATCTTTATGAAAATGGAGTGTCTTAGACAAAACTATTCACCAATGAGCTCATAGATAGAGGCATACGAGTCTAAAATTGATGGATGATTTCATTTTAGATCCCAAAATACCATTGAAACTCCGAGTTCTATTATTATCTACTTGTACGAGCATGGAAAGACATCAAATTTTGTCTCCAATTGTCCTTCCTTTTCTCTTCGCGTGTTGCTGGGCTTACTCTCTCTCTCTCTCTCTCTCTCTCTCTCTCTCTCTCTCTCTCATACCCATGATAGGCCCTTCTCTTCCTCATGTTGAGTTGTGGTGCTGGGCTCTCTCATACGCCCCCTCCTCTTCCTCATGTTGAGTTGTACATTATCTGATTATATCAACAATCCACCTCATTTTATACTCCCCTTGAATATTGATTACATCTCTTTAAGAACTTAATCGAGGATTACAAAACACACAATGTATGCATTTTAATACATACTTAGCATTGTCATTTCTAGAGAGAGAGAGAGAGGGAGAGAGAGGGATTTCGAACATCATAGAAAAAACTTAAGAGACCTCAAAGATATATTTGACAATTGGTGAACTCCAATGTAACAAACTTGGGTGATAGAAATGTTATTCCAATTCTCCTCTTCTTAATCAGACACACACACACACACACACACTAGAGCCAGAGAGAGAGAGAGAGAGAGAGAGAGAGAGAGAGAGAGAGAGAGAGAGAGAGAGAGAGAGAGAGAGAGTGTTTATGATGTGTTGAAAACTTGATCATAAAATAAGGGCAATGATTTGTTACCATTGCATAGTACGACGATGATTCACATGGATGGATAGTGAAGTGTCCCTTTTGCACTCTTAGGAAGGGAATTCTCTACTTGAGTAGTTCAAGCAAGAGACAAGACATTAACAATGGCACTCACATATTGGATGTTCTCATTCACAATTTTGTCTCTTCTTATGGGTTTGGTGTTTGCAAGACGTTCCTCATTAACAAGCTGATCTCTTCTAATATGGGTTTTCATTGTTTTTGCTTATTGATATTATATATTTAACCTCACACTTTAAGCGCTTTCTATTCATGAGTGCAACTTGCTTGCTGTCAATTGGGCTAAGGGCTATACTAAGAAGATACATTAATAATTTTCAAGGTTTTGTTCCCAGGCATACCTTAGATAGGTATGGTAACTGTGAGATTAAAATGGTGTGAACCTACCTTTACTTGAAAAAGTGTCAGATTGCTTACAATAAACCAACTCAATTTTGATCTCTTTATGGTTAACCTTAGTACCACATTAGTCTATCAGTACACTCATACTATCTTGCAATTGCTTCAACACCTTGCTATGAAAGTCGAGATGCAGAAGCGTAGAGCAATGAGGAGTATGAGAGAGAGAGAGAGAGAGAGAGAGAGAGAGAGAGAGAGAGAGAGAGAGAGAGAGAGAGAGAGAGAGAGAGAGAGAGAGAGAGAGAGAGAGAGAGAGTTCATTAGACGAACACAAGCAACACCTCTAGGTAATATTTCAAGTTTTAAGAGAGAATAAACATTATGTTAATCAAAAGAAAAGTGAATTTCTCTTGCAAGAGATTCAGTATTTAGGTCACATTATCTCTCAAGATGGTATTCAAATGGATCCATCAAAGTTAGAGGTAATAAAAGGAAGGCCTAAACCAAGGAATCTTCATGAACTAAGAAGCTTTATAGGTATGTGTGCATACTACAAACGCTTCATAGAAAATTTCTCACAAATTGCAAGACCATTACATGACCTAATGAAGAAAAACGTTAGGTATACATGGTCTGCCAAGGAGAACAATGCTTTCAAAAATCTTAAAGAAAAGCTTATCTCTCAACCTGTGCTTACACTACCGGATCTCTCAAAGCCATTTGAGATCCAATGTGACACTTGTGTGATTGCCTTGGAGTTGTTTTTCTCCAAGAAGGGCACGCCATAGCCTATGAAAATCGAAGGCTGTTGAGCAAGCTCTAGGCATATATGAAAAGGAACTCCTCGCAGTTCTACATGCCTTAGACTCATGGAAGCACTATTTATTGGGGACTCCTTTCATTCTACGAATGGATCACCAAAGTCTTAAGTACTTCATGATGTAGACCAAGCTCTCCGACAAACAAATGAGGTGGTCAAATTTCCTTTCGTAATTTCATTTTCATATTGCTCACATTGCTCGCAAGCATAATCAAATAGCCGATGCACTCTCAAGGCAGTCGAGAGTGAATGGGGTTTCCATAGCAACTCACAATGATCTATTTTCTATGATAGATGAGTATGCTATTGATCTCGATGTTAAAGATGTGATTTCAGCCCTTGCACTAGGGAAGAAAGAGGAACCATTACTATATAAGATGGTTATCTTCTCTATGGCAATAGACTATGCATTACTAACTCACTCCATGAGAAAGTAATGTACGAATCTCATGTTCCTCCTTATGCAGGGCATAGAGGGATTCAATGTACCATAAAAGGGATTGAAACATATTTCTATTGGCCTACATGAAAGCAAACATACAAGAGTATGTTTCTAAATGTGTGGTATGCCAAAAGATGAAGTTTGATAAGGGAAGGAACTAAGATTGCTTCAACCTTTGCCAATCCCTAATTCACCATGGGAGATCATATCTATGGATTTTATCTTGGGATTTCCTAAGTCTATCCATGGGAATACGAGAATATGGACGATAGTAGACAGGTTCAGTAAACAAGCTCATTTTATACTTGTCAAAATGACTATCACTTCGATCAAATGGCAACCCTCTTCATTTCACAAATCTTCAAGTACCATGGCTTGCCAATGTCCATAGTGTTGGATAGAGATCCTAGAATGACCAGTAATTTTTGGAAGAGTCTCTTTGAGAATCTAGGGACAAGGCTAAACTTCTCTTCGGACTATCAACCGCAAACGGATGGCCAAAGTGAAATAGCTAACCTAACAATTCTCTATCTACTAAAATCCTATTTAACAGAAGTAGATCAAAGATCCCAATGGGAGAAGTACTTAACCTTAGTGGAGTATGCCTACAATAACACTGTACATACTTCCAGGGGAAAAGAACCTTTTGAGATTATAGAGGGAAGATCAAAAAGTCCCCTGCTACTTAAGGTACACGACAAGATCTTCGTTGCAGATGAGTATAGCCGAGACCTACAAGAATCTTTCCAAAAGATTAAGTATGCTATCTTGATCTCACAACAAAGACAAAAGGCCGCTGCTGATAAGCACAAAAGAGCCCAAGGCTTTAAAGAAAATGATTGGGTCTTACTTAAATTTCCCAAGGCTCGATTAAGGCACACGACAGGCAAGAATCCTATGGGACACCAAAAGTACTATGCTAAGTTAGCAAAAAGGTATTGTGGTCCCTTCCAGATTCTTAGGCCAATCAATGAGATGGCCTATCAATTCAAGTTGCCCAGCCATTGGGTCATACACAATGCTTTTCCTGTGAGCCTAATAAAGCCTTAGAAAGGAGAGCCACGTCAAGAACCAACTATTGAAGACCCACTGGAGATTGAGGACCAAGAAGATTAAGTAATATCTAATTATCCTAAATGATTTTCTCATGTTAAAGTGATCATTTAATATGGGAAGGTGCCAGTGGCAAAAAAACTAGAATATTGGTTAAGCTGACAAACCGGCCACATTAGGGATCCAAAGGAGGGGCCATCTGCAAAAGAGCAATGTGCAACAACGGGATTAAAAGACCCTAAGGTTCAGCCGAGTAAGACTTCCAAAATTCAAAGGTTGTGTCCAAAGGTCAAACACTAGGAAAATTGGAAGCTTTGTGTGTGTACCAAAAAGTCTTCATGGCTCCTACATAGAAGGGGTCGAGCCTTGCAAGTAGGGGATGAGAGACAAACTCGCACACACACAAACTCCCTTTACACAAAGGGAATGAGGGACACATGCCAGCTTCCTAGCCCAGATGTCCACAAGGTGTACTCAAATCCTATTAGAAGGGGTCGAGCCTTGCAAGTAGGGGATGAGAGACAAACTCACACACACACAAACTCCCTTTACACAAAGGGAATGAGGGACACATGCCAGCTTCCTAGCCCAGATGTCCACAAGGTGTACTCAAATCCTATTGGATGGCCTTGGAGGTGGACCAATGAGAATTAGTCTAGAGTAAATCTAGTTTAATTAAATTACAAACACTTAATAAAAGAACCAATAGGAATTCAGATCTCTAGAAGACTATTGGACAGTCTCCCGAGGATCCCAATGAGAATTCAACAGCCCAATGGCTTGCCTAATTCCTATTGGCTAGGAGACAAAGGGGTCCAATGAGAGTTTTGTTGCATTAATAAATTACCTAAAGCTCTCACAAAAGGGGAAAGGGGGCCACATGTCAGAAGGCTATCACTTATGCTCTTGAAATTCCATTGGCTAAGCCTAGAGAGGTCCAATAGGTTGTGAGAATGAGCAAATAGCAAGAGGGGTCGACCAAGAGAGTGAGGGGGCTGATTTTCTCAAGGAATCACGGCATACACACTCACACACCTTGTGAGAAGGGAGGCCTACACCAGCAACTCTTGGCTTTGTGATGCAAATCCAACCAAGAGCCAAGCTTCAATGCATGCTCATCTCCTCCACGATGCTAGTTACTAAGCTATGCTATGCTAATATGAGTGATTATGTGAGGAGATGTACATCTTTCTTGTAAGACTACTCCTTCTTCCTCTCAATCTACTCTCATAACCCGCTACCTCTCACCATCTTCGAATGTGTGTGAGGTCTTGGGTCTGAGACCGTGAGGGAATTGATGTTGTGTTTTATAAGTGTTTTGGTTAGTGCTTGAAGTTTCCATCTTCATTGCACTAGCTAGTATAGAAGGAACACAAAGAATTGTATTGGCTAGAAGCATGTTAACGTGTCGCTGAATATGTTGTCCCGAACATTGCTAGTTACTTGTGGTTGTTAGCATATACTGAAAACGGATGGGTAAGTCCTTTGAATTTCAAATGTTCCATAAAAAAATTATTTTCCCTCCTCATGTGCTTTTGTTTTTAGTTACTAAAGATGACGTGGGGAGTCTCTCTCTCTCTCTCTCTCTCTCTCTCTCTCTCTCTCTCTCTCTCTCTATTTTGTTCCTTGTGCCGAGAATCCTTCCTGAGAGAGTAGTTGTCAAAGCTGAGCTCTTTCTCTCGTTCTGACACAGACCTACAGAAATGGAGAACAAGCAGCCAACATTATTGCCACTAGCTCCAATGTTGAAAATGGATCTGTATTGTAATCTGATGGGGTAAGTAAATTTTATGTGTAGCCCACCCACTCCAAATGAAGTCATTGGTTTTTTTGGTCACATCTATAGTTTTGTGAGGGCATTTGTTCATACATAGTATGTGTGTATTTACAACATCAAGTGTTGATAGCTATACAATTAAGTGATTTTAAGTAACATATTATGCACGTCTACAGTTCTGAGCAAAAAGCAAAAGAGAGCCACTACAGGAAATGAATTACAACTCCCAAGATCTAGCTCTTTCTATAATCATGGAATATGAGAGAGTAAGAAAGAGGAAACAACGGGATCAGAAACAAATGAAATTTGAACAACATCATGCCCTCAACGATGAGGAGAAAAAGAAAATCTCCTCTGAGATTGTGAGAGCTTTCAAGAGTAGGACTGAAGGTTTTAGTACAGAAGCAAAGTGGGAAATTTGGAATCTTGTTGCGCAACATCCGCATGTTCAGGTGATCCATGATGAGTCTTTCGAGGAGGAGGCTGCTGTACAGACCGCAATTGTCTCCAATGTCCGCAGCACATTGGCTACCGTCAAGCAGCCAGGTTCCAATGAGGAGTTGTTTTTGAAGAATTCAACATTGCAGATGATGTTGAATTCAAAGGAAAACATGCCTATTGCAAAAATTGCCAGGGTCCTAAATGTCAATCGTCGCACCTTGCACAAGGCGAGATCACGACAGGCGAAGCCTGATGTTGATGGTCGATTGTTTTCATTGGTTGCATGTCACAAGCAACACCATGAAATTAAGGAATTGGTCTACACATTTTGGAAAGTGGAGACTCGCATTTCACCGAACAAGAAGGATGCTTTTTGAAAGAGGATGGGGAGGAAAAGGTACATATAACACCCAATGCACCTCCTAGAAGAGCCTTAGGTGATCAATCAAATACTTGTACCATAACTTATGCATTTTATGCATTGCATCTCTAGTGCTTAGTAACTTGTAAATGCTAATCAATAGCATACTGACTGGTAGACTTTTGCTAGTTAGTATATGGACTATGTTGGTTAGCATATTGACTATGCTAGTTAGCATATGGAGTATGCTAGTTAGCATGTCTTGGGTTCTAAATAGCATACAAATCTAGTTGGTTAACACAATATGTATGCTAATTAACATAGTTGGAATGCTAGTTAACAAACCTAATATGCTAGCTACATACCTATTATGCTCAATTGCATGATAAGTACGTTGTTTAATAGAAATTTATTATGCTAGTTAGCATATGGAGTTTTCTAGGTAGCATACAAAGTATTCTAGTTAGCAGGCCTTCAGTTCTAAATAGCATACACAATTAGTTGGTCAACACAAAAGGTATGCAAGTTAACACCACTTGTGCTAGTTAGCACCTAGTATGCTCACTAGCATGATGGGTATGCTATTTAAGACAAGGGTTATGCTAGTTAGAACTAGCAGTTGGGTTGGGTATGCTAGTAAGCATATGGAGTATGTTGGTTGGCATAAGGAGTATGCTAGTTAGCATGCCTTGTGTTCTACCTAGCATATAAAGCTAGCTAGTCAGCACAAGATGTATGCTAATTAACATCATTTATGCTAGTTAGCACCTAGTATGCTCAATAGCATGATGGGTGTTTTAATGCGTATACTAGTTAGCATAGTGAGTATGATAGTTAACATATGGAGTATGCTAGTTAGCATATAGACTGTGCTAGTTAGCATATGGACTGTGCTAGTTAGCATATGGAGTATGCTAGTTAGCATGCCTTGGTCCTAAATAGCATACATAGCTAGTTGGTTAACACAATATGTATGCTAATTAACATACTTGGTATGCTAATTAACATACCTAGTATGCTAGCTACATACCTAGTATGCGCAATTGCATGATAAGTACAGTGTCTCTAGCAGATAGTGAATATGCTAGTTAGCACCTAGAGTTTGCTAGGTAGGATATGGAGTATGCTAGTTACCAGGACTTGAGTTCTAAATAGCATACAGAGTTAGTTTTTCAACTCAAAAAGTATGCAAGTTAACACCACTTATGCTAGTTAACAACTAGTATGCTCACTAGCATGATGGGTATGCTATTTAAGACAAGGGTTATGCTAGTTAGAACTAGCAGCTGGGCTCGGTATGCTAGTTAGCATGCCTTGTGTTCTACCTAGCATACAGAGTTAGTTGGTCAACACAAAAAGTATGCAAGTTAACACCACTTGTGTTCTACCTAGCATACAGAGTTAGTTGGTCAACACAAAAAGTATGCAAGTTAACACCACTTATGCTAGTTAACAACTAGTATGCTCACTAGCATGATGGGTATGCTATTTAAGACAAGGGATATGCTAGTTAGAACTAGCAGCTGGACTGGGTATGCTAGTTAGCATATGGAGTATGTTAGTTAGCATGCCTTGTGTTCTACCTAGCATACAGAGCTAGCTAGTCATCACAATATGTATGCTAATTAACATAATTTCTTCTAGTTAACACCTAGTATGCTCAATAGCATGATGGGTGTCCTAATGAGTATGCTAGTTAGCATATGGTATGTGCTAGTTAGCATGCCTTGTGCTCTACCTAGCATACAAATTTACCTGGTAAACACAAGATATATGCTAGCTAACAATCTTTATGCTAGCTAACATACGTTGT
The DNA here is from genome assembly GCF_014529385.1 of Adiantum capillus-veneris. NCBI lineage: Eukaryota > Viridiplantae > Streptophyta > Polypodiopsida > Polypodiales > Pteridaceae > Adiantum > Adiantum capillus-veneris. The sequence continues at coordinate 130,130,568 of NC_140939.1, read as the reverse complement.
TGCATGCACATTAGGATGTTGATTGTCACTATGATTTGTTTTCATGAAATTGTTGGATGTCCTAGTTAGCAATCTGAATACTGATCATCATTTGGATGTTGGAGGTTGAGTTCTTTCATAGATTCAAGGAAAAACATCCAGATTGCAAGATTGGCATGAGAATGTTTGAGATGTTGAAGCCATTCTTTTGTAGGCGACTGAAGGATAGATAGACATGCTGTAGAGCGAATACCATGTGCAAATGTCTTTTTTGAAGGACACACTGAACCACATGCGCTCTCGTGCTTTTGGGTTGCATAGAGCAGGTTGTGACTGTATATGTAGTATGTGTGCCCCAGGTGAGAACATTAGCAAGGGTTTCTTGGCTTCACATCACACGTTGAAAGGTGTCACACATATGTGGGAGTCTGTTCTCTATCCAAAGCCCACATATGCAGTTTTCCATAGAAGGGAATTTCTGATGGGAGATTGTTTGACACGTGGAGTGAATACATTGGAATTATGCTGCTTGGAGACAGCAAAGCCAGGTAATAGTATTAATGTGAAAGTATTTTCATATGTACAAGCTCAAGACAAGCATGGAAATATTAACAACAAAAAAGATCTTTTGCACAAAGAAATGTAGTGCTAGGAGTTTCTTCAACTCTTGAAGACCAAGTTGGAGCTCTTTATCACTCATAACTATGTGGCTCGATAGCAAGGACAACAATTCAAGGATTGCATTCTTGGGTTTTTGGACGATGTCGTTGTGTCAGTTGTTGATTTTGCAGAGAAATATGCCTTCAAGGAACAAAATGAGATTTGGTCCTCAATGCATTGGCACTTTAGTCAAGTAACCATTTTTGTACACATAACATACTACTGCAGGGCAGGGGAGATAGTCAAAACCATCCACTTCTTCATATCAGATGACAAGGTGCATGACACGTTGTTCGTGTAGCACTATTTCATGCTACACCGTGATTGGTTACAACAAGAGGGTGTCATTCCTAAGCAACATTGGGTGTGGTATGATGGTGCGGCCTCATAGTTCAAGGGAGCCAGGCCTTTTTAATTCATTGCAAGATCTGGTGGACTTTACGGAGATGGGGATGATCTGGTTCTTCTTTGGATCGGGGCATGGAAAGGGAGAGCATGATGGTACTGGAGCAGTTGTGAAAAGAACCTTGACCCTTGAACAACTAAAACCTAATGGAGCTATTTTGTGGTGTGCAGCTGATTTGGTTGCTTATCGCCAATACAACTTGTCAGGGAGCACCTTCACACTATCCTTCAAAAGAAAGGGAATGTGCCCGTGTGTTCTGGGAGGTTAAAGAGGGGGAAGTGAACAGAGAGGGGAAGTGGAATTGAGCCACTGTGGCAAAAAATTGCTCTATGGGTGCTTTTCGTGGCCACAACCCTGGGGATTCAACTGCCCTTGCAACAAGAGCCTCGACATGTTTCTATGATGCATGCATGCACAGAAGATGGATTCGCTGCATCAATAAAGCTCACGTGCAGCCTTGGGATTATTATACTCTACTGCCATTACCTCATGAGGCTACGTTAGATTCGGAAGATGAAGCAGCCGCCTATAATGACTTCACATACGAAGGTCATCATGATGTGTTGAGTAGAGCTCTATGTGCTGGTGACACATTTGCTGTAAATCCAGATGCTTCGACCAACGTCGAGGATGTGGATTTCTACCTGGTCAAGTGTGTTGCAGCGAAGGAGAAGGTGGAGAAGGGGTACCTTGATGAGTGGGTCAATGCAATTGATAGAGGCTCATATGTTGTGCAAGGTCTATATTACGAGCAATTGGATGCATACACCTTCAAGCTAGACCACAAGCAGCCCATCGTCCACGTACTTTCACATATGGTACGATGTATCAAAATACCCATGGAGCACATCCCAAGGAAACGGAATGTGTACAAAATCAACCCAAAAAGCTATGAAGCAATCTATTATAGCATGCCCTTCAGCTTTTAAGTTGTAATAACTGCATCTTCAATATACTTCTTGCTCAGAGATAATGCAATTTTATCGAAAACATGGGTATCTTCTATCTCTTGTGTCTCTTGTGTGCTTTGTGTATACATGGATTTGGTGTCTATCACAGAGGGGTCTTAATTTTAAGAGAGATCATTTGTACAATCTGTCTCATTGTGTTCTAATTGTGTTTTGTGGGTATGCTAATTAGTGGAAGAGAGTGTACACACAAATCATCCATGTATATTTCTAGAAACAACCTCAGGTACTCTTTGAATGCATGTGTCATCAGCCTTTGGAATGTTGCGGGAGCATTAGTTAAACCAAACGGCATAACTCGATACGCATAAATTCCCCACTCCGTTGCAAAAGCTATTTTGTGTTGATCCTCTAGCGCAATGGCAAGCTGATTATATCCTGAAAATCCATCTAGAAAGGAATATGCTCTTTTCCTCGATACACGTTCTAGAATATGATCAGTTATTGGCAAGGGATAATTGTCCCTGATTGTCGCAGCATTTACTTTCTTCAAATTGACACACACTCGGAGTTTCCCGTTTTTCTTAGGCACTACCACAACCGGAGATACCCAGTCCGTGTGTTCAATCTCATATATGAATTCAGCTTCCATTATCTTGTCTATTTCTCCTTTGATTCGCTTAGCAAACGTGTCATTATATGTGTACAGTCTCTTTCTGCTAGGCTTAGCGTCTTGTTTCAAAGGAATTGTGTGTTGGCATATTGATGGATCGACTCCTTTCAAGTCCTTGTACGACCATGCAAACACATCCTTGTATTCTTTGAGAAGACTCAAAAGTCTCTCTTCTTCTTCCGGAGACAAATCTGTAGCTATGTATACCGGTCTTGGTTCCTCTCCTGGAGTTGCTAAATCAACCTTTTTAGCGTCCTCCGGTCCATCATAGGATTTGTTCTCCTTTCTTTCTCTGATAGGCTGGGTTAATATCACCTTCCTATCCTCTATCATAAATTTCCTGTAGTGAGAGGGAACATCCATGTTTCCCTTGATGTTGGCGTTTTTGTCCTCACCACTCTTAATTTCAGTCATCCAAACTTCTTTCAGAGTTTTCTTGAGCTCTATGTACTTGTTTCGGCGTTCTAATTTGGACTCTTTGTTTTCCTTGTTTCTCATGTTCTTCTCCGCTTTATCTGTTTCGGTTTTCATTTCACTGGGTTGAACTCGATTTCTTCAGCTTCGTTTGTCTTTCCGTGAGCTTGTTTCCACCTTTCCTCTCATTCTTCCAGAAATCTTGTCCTTGACACAATCTTCCACCTTTACTAGCATTAGGAATTGATTTTTTCCTCTTATCCTAGGCATCGGATTGTTTCTAACCCCTTTTGTTTTTCTCTTTTCTCTGTAGCGTTTCTGGCATTTTTCAGTCTGATTTGACATCCTTTATGGTTTCCTCATTCTCGCTTGAGTTGTCTGTGGACTCATTGTCAACTTCATTTGCTATCCTTGGAAGATCAACACTAATCAAAGAAGGTCTTGGACTTGGCGTATCAATCAACATTGAATTCTCACCTCTTCTTCTCTCTCCATCAATCTTTTCAGTCTTCTTTTCGAGTACAGCTCTCATCATGAAGTACGGAACCACATCATATCCATCTTTATCACAGAACTTCGTTGTGGGACCATCTTGAATTGCACAAACATCTAGGGTTGCTAGAATGTGTGTCCATTCTAATGGTTCAAGTGCATCCTTTGGAAAGGGTTCACCTATATAAGTTTCGTCTTCAATTGCCCTTTCTAAAACACATTCTTCGCGCTTCAGACTTCCACAATTTGAAGCTCCACACATCCATAACTCTTTGGGTTTGCCTAACCAAGCTGGAAACTCTGATCCTGCCAAGGTAGCAGAATCAAACTCTTCAACTGGTGTTCGGTTCACATCCTTGTAGCTATGGTCTTTCAGGTTCACATGAGTAGTGGTTTCCATATGTCTCAAGTATATGTGGTCGTAACCCCAATCCTAGACCATCTTCAACTGTCTCATGAACGGTCTTCCAAGTATAATATCATAGTTATTCTCCTTGCCAAAGTCAACAATAGCAAAAGTATGCTCGTACTCAATTCCGCAAGAAGTCCCTACGACTTTCTCTAATAGTCCCAAAGGTCTCTCCATATGTCCATCCGCTAGTTGGAGTTTCAACCTCATTTTTCTTATCACCGGTTTTCCCCATTTTTTCCAGATTTCTTTCATAGCAATGGCTACCCCAGCCCCGCTGTCAAGTATTGCCATCATGTTAACTCCCTGGAATTCAACTGGTAAGGTTGTATTCCCCTCTTCGCCTTCGCAATACTCTCCGACCTTGTTCAAAGGTACAAGCTTAGCGTTCTTTTGTGGCTTACTCAGCTCTCGTATGCCCTCTTGCAGTTTTGCAGTTCGGTATTTTATCCCAAATTTCTCCAAGCATTTTCCTACAGTTGCCCACATGTTTGGTCGTAGTCTCAAAAGCTCAGCTAGGGTGATAGTGCATGGCACTGGTGTTGACAAAATCTCTATCAATCCTTGTGAGTCCATAACTTTTTCTAAAGAGATTCCTCGTGAGGGAAGTTCTCTAATTTCAGATTTTGCTTCGTATTCTCCTAAGTATGAAGGTAAGGTATTCAGCGAATGAGGTTTACTCTCTACTGTTCTAATAGAGCCTCCATCTCCCCAGTAAGAATGCAGATCTAAGTCCACTTGAGATCCTGCCTCAAATTCCTCTATGGGAGGATTCCTGATGTCCTTTTTCCCATTAGTCTGATTAGCTTGACAACTCAATTCGTTTGCAAAGTTTTCCTCTCTCACTTGTTTCCAAAACTCATTGTAATCCTCATCTCTTCCGTAAGACCTCTATATCACAGGATGAAAACTCTCTATTTCTTGATCTGTTGTGTTCATCACCATACGTTCATCCCCGTGCATTTTTTTAGGCTTTTGTGCACTGTTAGGCTTTTCAACTACCCGTGAGAGGATAGTCTCTTGATGAATTGGGTTTTCCGCTCCAAAATTCATTGGTTCTCTAGGTGGTTCTAGCAAGGCTTGTACAGTCTCGATCATTCTCTTACACATTTTGAGTCTCTGCTTTTCCAATTCCGTGTTTCGATAAGTCAACCACCGTTGTTCTTGTGTTTGGTTGCTCTTTAATATCACTTCGTAAGCTCTCATCAGTGCATCCAATGGTTCATATACTTTGTCGACCAACACTGATCCCCCTGAGCTCACACTCGTTGTCTCTTTGGACGCTCTTCAGTTTCGACTTTTCATAGTCCATTTCCCGTGTTCCATTTTGACTCTCAAGTTTCTCTAATCTGTCTTTTGTTTGTTTTAATTCCTCAGCTAGAATCGCGTCTTGCTGTTCTTTTTTCAGTTTCATGAGTGCTTTCCTAGCTTTAATCCATGTGTTTCTATGGCTTCGCCGTCCTTGACTAGCCAATTCAGTCTTTGACTTTCCATTCTCTGGTTTTCTAGTGGTTTTCTTCGCTTGATCTCTAGTAACAACTTGCGTTGGTATCAGAGTTTCATTTTCAGACCCACTGCTAGTAGGAATCGACTCTAGCATGTTCAATGTCATCTTTTGCACTTTGTTGGGACTCTTTGAACAATCCTCAATGAAGTGAGTGACACCACACTCTATGCAATATGCATTTATTCTAATGATCTCTGTGTGTGGACAAACATTCATCAAATGGTCACCTCCACACTTATAACAGGGTCCTAATGCAGGTCTTTGTGTCCCTTGATTTTCCCTTTGTGGATAAGCTGCTGACAACCCTCCATGAGCTATGAACATAAGTGTTCTTGCGTCCAAGCTATACCTCTCTTCATCTGAGGCGTGTGCGGCTGTTGGTGGTCCAACATTTCCCATCATGCTCCAAGGTTCTGGTTGTTTTGGTTCTTCAGGTGGGTAATACACAGTAGGAGCCATGAGTGCACTGGAATCTTCTAAACAAGTCTGAACAGGCACTAAAGCTTGTTCTTCCTGATTCTCTAGGGTGGGTGCATATCTAATGTCCACTCGTCTTGCTCTTGGTAAAGGTGGTTGTTGCCCCAATACCGGCTGTGGTCTTTCTATCCCCATAGGTCCAGGTACGTTTCCCGTTGGGTATTGAGGTACTGGATGTACCCGAGGTGGTGCTATTTGAGCTGGAGGCGCATACTGACGCTCCTTCACATAACCCTTGTTGTAATAGCACTCCTCTGTTGAGTGATTTGTCCATTTTTGTTCAATCGCACACCATTTTGTTAGTTTAGGCATTGGTTTAGGGTATGGTACTAATCTCCTTATAGCATCCTCTATCATTTGTTCCATGTTTGGCACTGTTGTTGCTTGGACATTCTTCTTAGTGGTGGTCTCGCTAGCTACAGATGATGAGCTACTGGATGCGACATCCGTACCCGTTGTCACCTCTCCATAAACCGCATAGTTATCCACTAAGTACAATGCTTCTCTGGTCACTTGCTCAAAACTTGTACAAGCTTTCAGGTGCAAGTCTTTCTTGAGAGTGTCATTCCCGTACTCGACATCTCTCTATGTATTGTTTGAAGTGAAGCGAAGCTTCCTTCACCTTTTCTTGGTCCTTTTGTTTGAAAGCATATATTTGGGATACCGTGTTGTGTTTGATCCCTCTTTTTGAAAATTCCTCGGCAAACTCTCGCAGCAAATGGTCAATGTCATGGAAACCTCCGCCATTCAAGGGTTGAAACCATGTCAATGTCGTCCCTTCTAAAGTAAGACCAAATCCTTCGTATTGTGTGTGGAAATCTGTTATCTGCTCAGCTCTCTTAAGACTTGCTTAAACAGTGATACATGTGCATACGGATCTCCTAAGCCACTATACTTCTTCGGCATACACTTGGCCACTTGAGATGGTCTCATGTGTCTATTTTCTGCCACCAATCTCATTGCTCCTGTATCCCGACTAAAACTTTCTCTTGCGTCATGGACTTCATGGGCTGCTCTAGTTGGCTCCCTTGCCACGAATCTACTACTAGGAGGCAAATGTGATGGTGTTGCTGCAAACATGAGACCTACCGTAGTATGTGTAGGGAATGGAAATGCACTACCTTGATTTGTAGCCATTGACTCTCTAGAATGTAATGTTCCCATTGGGTTTGGCATAGAATAATGAGGTCGACTGCAGAAAGATTCAGTTACATGATTCCTCTCTCCACCTGTTGCTATAGGGTCTGGCATGAGAGTTGTAGGTGCTGGTCTCAGTGGGCTTGGAGTGACATAATAATAGTAGAGTGGTCCACCAAAGTACGTATATCCTTCCAACTCCTTTTTATCGATTGCTGCGTATCATCTTCCATACTTGTCGTATGCGACAATTTTTGTTTCTTATCCCTCTGTGTAGGTGAAGACATAAAGTCTTTTCCGCTCTGTCAACTCATCGATGTAGGGTTCCTCGCATCTATAATAGAGATCTTCCTCTCCGTTATTATACTCGTATAACCCCACATAGACGTTGTCTGTGTTGACTCTCAAACTTTCGTTTTCTCGCCTTAATCTCGCATTAGGGAAGCTCATTGTGGGTGCTTTCTTCGCAGGTTCCTCATCTACTTTGGCTTTCGTGCCCATTAATCCCCACTTTTCCACAATGTTAGGATTCATGACTACCAAGTACATGATACCTTCATCATCTAGGTACCTATCTCTACTATAGCTCACAGGCACAATGAAGCTATTTTTCGGTCCATACCATCTCTGTAGATCCTTACTCATTGTCATATTGATACTTTATGAACAATAGCTTCATTGTGGCTGAAGGGTTTGATGGTCCTGCTACCATGTTTTCTCTTTCGTTTAAGTTTAAGTATCCTAAGTGTTCAGTGAAAATCTCGTAAGATCTCTCTGAAGAAGTATCGAAAATACTTCCTTCAAGGATCGTCTCTAACGGTCACACTACACTTTGGTTTACACTCTACTCGGTTGATATAACACTCGCTTGTTCTCTTTGTCTCAGTTGGTTATTCTGGAGATATCTACCGGATCTCAAATTCATCAATCCCCCTAGAGGAATCTAACTTTTCAGTCTCAGCAGTTTGTTTATCCTAATTCTCTGTGATCAAAATTGATCCAAACTGAATGATATTTGGTCAAATGGTTTGTTTTGTCAGTTGTGCTGGAAGCCTTCTGTTACCTCAAGTGAAAGTTTTGTATCAAATTTTCTCAAAAAGACATTATACACGTAGGATGTCTTTTTTCACAGATTTTGGATATTTTTGGTTTGCTCACTCCCAGTAGCACCCTTATACTTTGTCTACTCACAGAATTCAATTTGAACTCTGTTTGTGCAAGTTAGGGCCAGATTAGGCTTTTCTTGGCAATTTCTCGATTTTTGACTTACTTGGGGTCAAATGTGATCCAAATGACATGAAACTTGAAATACAAGCTCTAGAAAACTAGTACAAAGGATCTGTGATAGCAAAATATCAATATATGCCCATAATTAGGAAAAAGACATTATACGCATATGATGTCTTTTTACCCAATTTCAGTCCAAAATTGATATTTGAGCTTTGCACAGTATTTGTAACAACCTTGTTTGCAAAATCACTTCAGCAAGTACCAAAAGACATCATACGCATATGATGTCTTTTTGCCCAATTTCAGTCCAAAATTGAATTTGAGCTTTGCACAGTATTTGTAACAACCTTGTCAAGTCAAATTTGAAAAATCACTTCAGCAAAAAGTGCCAAAAGACATTATACGCATATGATGTCTTTTTTCACAAATTTGCCCAATTTTCAATTTTAAACCTCTCCAAGTTTTTATCCTTGAGTTTCAAGTGTTTTTATCAAGTCTGATGCAAAAATGAGCTCTGAATCAATTTTCCCTATTCTTTGCGTTTTTTGCACTCTGACTTGGTATTTTGAGTTTCTAGGGTTGTTAAAGCCCTTGGAAGATAGTGAAATGCACTCACCAAACACCAAATTTCACTCTACTTACCAATCTTAGAGCACACACTATTTGGATGAAAGCGAAGTATTCCTTAGTGCCCAACAACAAAGAGGAAAATAGAATCCACAAGGAGGACCTTTCGTCTTAACCTCACCACCCTCTTGTTATGAGGAAGACACTTTACTACCTGCTCCTGCAACTCAATTGGTAATAGGGCTAGATCTCTAATAATTGAGCTTTCACTACACACACATTCCTTGTTAGAACAAATGATCGTTTTTTTGTTTTTTGTAACAAACTTGGACAAAGGAAAAACAAACATACACACTATTTTGTTGGGTTTCATTTCATTTTAAAATAAAATGAATACATGTACTTCAAAAGAAGTGTGGTAGTTGATGAGAGGTAGAATGACAGGTTTGTGGAGATGTAAGAATTTCTTATATTCTTTGAGCCCCAAACATAAACACCATAAGTTATTGAAAATATCTCTTTCTACTGAGTGGAATATTTATCCTAATATTTCTTATATTCTTTGAGCTCCACACTTCACAAGAAGTACGGTAGTTGATGAGAGGTAGAATGACAGGTTTGTGGAGATGTAAGAATTTCTTATATTCTCTGAGCCCCAAACATAAACACCATAAGTTGCTGAAAATATCTCTTTCTACTGAGTGGAATATTTATCCTAATATGTGGTGTTATTAGTAGCGAGCTAACTCGGATACCATTTTTCGGAGCTCTCATTGTAAAAACATTTATTATTTTGATGAATCAGGAATATTGTAACTCCTATTTTTCGGATAAACTTTGTAAGTGATAAGCCGGTGCTACAAGCTTCCAGATTGTATCAACCTGTCTTTAGTTAAAGATCCCAGATTATTAGTTTTGACCACCAAAAAACTTGGCTAAGATATAGAAGCCAATTTTTGTAAGATTTTGATAAGTTTTGGATAATGAAATACATAGCGTGAGCTAGCAGCGCTCACTTCTCTCCTTCTCGTGCTTCTACTCCTCCCGGGTTGTCACATTGCAGTCGCGTCTGTTGCATTGCAACTGCAAGTAAGAGCTCTACGCATTGACGTAAGCATTCTACAGTATTTTGTAGCTTTTGGCGTCGCCGACCCACGGCCTAATCTCATCATAAGTAACACTTCAAAATCAAAAACTAAGTATAGGCAGGGTATTGGGGCATCATTGCTAAGCATTTAGATGCATTCTGGGTCGAAAACCACTAGGTCAAAAATCCACTACTGCTGTTAATAATTGTGATTTTTGCACTTGACGTATAGTGAGATTTGACATCATAAGCATGTGTGCTTAGATATTGCTTAGGTATTATAAACATATCTTAGAAGTTTCATTACGTTTGGATGTCGTTTTGTTGATGTTGTAACATATGTGATTTTTTTGCCGATGAGCGATTGGCTTTTGATGATTTCAGTCATTTGAGTGTTGCTTGAGTTAGATGCGAGTTGTTTGTTGTATTCCAAGAGATTGACAACCTCTTGTAGCCTTTATGCACTAGCCGAGTCAGCTTCATCCCATGGATTGACAATTTATTTGTGGTTCCTGCTATGTCTGCATAAAGATAGGAGTGAGGTTAGACATCCGTCCCACATTTGGCGCCATTGCTGGGGATCGAAGAGACCTAAACTAGGGAAAAACATGAGTGTCTTGTGAAGTTATCCTTAAACTTCCTCTAGGATCTCCTAGAGTAAAAACTTTCTTTTTAAAACTGCATAGCTTAAGGGTTGTCGTCTTTTGCTGTGCAGAGGTATCTTGGAAGTAACGGTACTTGCTGAGTGCCTTTAGGATTGTAGGATTGTAGAATTAGAGTAGAAATTTGAGAATGATTAATGGACAAGACACGTCTTAAGATCAATGCTGAAGAAACCATAAAAAACAAGAAAACGAGTGTTTGTGGACACTTTCTACAACCCCATTGCAGTAGAACCTAGGAGTAGGGTAAGTAGAATCCGAGGTGGATTTCAGAATATTGATCTCTCCAAAAGAATCAATTGTGAGTTTTTATGTGAAGTTGCAAAATTTCAGGTCTACAGCTAGAAATAGCATCAAAAGATTGCCAAACACTCAATCTGATTGGAGAGTATTCTTTAAAAGTTGTATGAACCAATGGGCAAGCTTAAGGACACATTAAGGTAAAATTTTTAAAAGTTTGCAAAAACTCAGATTATTTACTTTTCCTTGACATTTTACGCAAAATTAAGTTTTGAATTGACTTAGAGGCTTAAAATAGCTCATAAAAAGACTCTCCAGTGAAAAAGTTCAAAAAAGGGCTCATTTTAGGTCTAAAGTAAATAATCGCAATTATTTACTTTCAGCTCAAAACTGACCAACATTGATACCACAGACTCTATGCATGTGTACAAACAACTTTTGTAAAGGCACATAGAATTTATTTCACCAAACGGACCAAAAACTGGGTAAAAACTAGATTTTGTATTGACTTTTGAGAACTTGAGTATAAACTGAGAAAATTTTGTTCAGAATCAATGAAACTTGATTCATAGGCTTATATTGATGTGATAAACATGTGTATATGCTGAGTTGACAAAAAAGATGCAAAAATTTATCAGAAGTAAAATTTACATCTGTCCCATTTTTCAACTTTTTTGACCAAGTTAGCATACCACTAGCTTTAACATGCTATAATAAGCTCACAAATCAAATTTGGTAAGATTTGGATCATTGGATTGAAAATTGTGGCCAAATTTGCAAAGTCATTCTTTGCAGATACAAAATTGATGACCATCTAAACAAAAAATTGTCCAAACTTTATGAAACTTGGCTATGGAGCTTAAGTTGAGTTGCTTAACAGATTTGTGTCAAGATTGTTGCAAAAACTTGCAAAAAAATAGATGGAGTAAATAATCGCAATTATTTACATCTGCTACAAAAATTGATAATCTTGCACATTTGAGTATGCCACATGGACAAGCATATCAAGTAGACCACACAGATTAGTTTTGGTGAAATTTGGATCACAAAAGTCTGACTTAAGCCAGATTCTTCGAAACTCAGTCTGCGGACACGAAACAGATGATAACTTGAACAAATTTTGTTCAAACTTAGTGAAACTTGTCCAGAGACCTTAACAAGTTGTATACTTGGCAAATCAAGCCAAAAAGTGCTAAAAGCTGAGAAAAGTAAATAATTGAGATTATTTACTACTGCTACACAGAGACACCAGTTTTGACTTTTGAGCTTGTATAGTGTTAGACCAACATAATACAAGGCCACCGGGCAATTTTGGGTTCAATCGGATCCAAATTGATACATGTTCACTCAATTTCCAGGTTGAAGATTAGTCCTTTGACTTTTTGCGAAATCAGGATCTTCATGGGCATTAGTTGTCCTGATTTAGCTGCCCATGAAGATCATTTATATCTACAAAATCAAGGACAAGGGATCGAAAAATCTACCAACCTACTTGTTTAGGGATTGTTATAACAATAACTTTGTTTATGATGACTCTTGAGGAGGTGGAACAAACCAAATACCAAGGGTACTCCATAAGGGATTGGATTTGGGCCAAGGACCAAAAACTATTCCAAGAGATGTACACCGCAAGAGAACTTTTGCGAGTAATGTTAAGAAACCAGAAACCACCTCTCATGAAGAAAACCTAGTGACACTAAAGCCAGCCCAGGGCTACATGAGTCACTATTTCCAACAGACTCGTTTGAAGGACTTGAAACAGGACCAACTGCCAGGAGATCGGGAGCTGAACCAAATAGATGTGTTAGACCAGCTGATTTCCAAAAATGGGTCAAAAAATACAGTGGATATGGGAATCCATATGACCACTTAGCAAGCTTTAAGCAAGTGCTAAGAGAAAAACGCATATTTGATTTCCATACTCAAGTCAAGGGATTTGGAATGACATTAGAAGAAAAAGCATTAACATGGTTCCAAAACATTCCACCAAGGTTAATCATGGACCTAAATATATTGATTCAAGGATTTGTAGCTGCTTGTTCCAAAATGGGGATCAAACACAATAATGTAGCTCAAATCTATAGCTTCAAACAAAAACAAGGTGAGTCTAGAGGGATTGCTAAACAAAGAACCTCATGCTATATTGTATAGCAGGAAGCATACGACCATAGAAGAGAGTGTCTCAGATACTATAGACTTAGGAGACAATTGTGATATTTTCAATGAAGAAGATGTCCCTAAGGATAACAAAGCGAGAAAACAACATCCACCAAACCAGCACAAGTGGGGACGGCTGTTGCAACACCGCTTTCAGCCATAGAAGACATGCTCAAAGGGATAAACGCCATGATGAATAACATGAAAGAGGCACCTATGAGGAGACTAGGGCAAGGGACTCCTCAACAGGGACAACAAATTAGGCCGCAAAAATGGTGTGCAATCGAGGGAAAATGGACCAACCATTAGACCAATGAGTGCTATTACCGACCAAAGTATGATGGGAATGTTCAATACATTCTTATGAGATCACAAGGGCAACCCACATACATATATCAACCTAATATGGCCCCAACTCAAAGACCACCAATGGGTATGGAAAGACCTCTGCCTGTGTTGGTTCAACAGCCTCCGTATCCGAGACAAACTGCAATGCCTGTAAAGTACATGCATTCGGAGGGAGTCATAGATGAATAAGCAATAGTGCCTGTTACACACTATGCTGAGCCTAGTCCATCTACAGTAATGGTATAAGGAGATTGGTATAATCCACATCCACCACCAATGGAAGAACCTGTGACTTATACTCCACCAGATCTTGCACCAATGTACTATGTAGCTAATCAAGGTGTTAGACCTCCTATGGTAAGACCCATGATTAAGCTAAGAACTGGAAATTGTCATAACTGTGGTGCAGATGATCATTGGAAAAACAAATGCCTAGAGCCTGACAAGAACCTCAAGCCAGTTGAAGCTTATTTCATACAATGTTTCAAAAAGGGAAGACACTTCCCTGAAGATTTTCCAAAAAATCCTTTGAACAAGGGTAAAAAGTAGTGAACGTAGTCCAAGTGATAATTCTCCTCTGATAAAAGAAACATAACTCCTCTGATAATTCGGAAAGTGCTGAAATTTCCTCTCAAAAGACCAAAAGAAGCAAAAACAAAAGGTATGAGATGAGGAAACAAAAACAAAGGGCTCAAACCAAGGAGAAAGCGAAGAAGCTATTCCAAAAAAGTGAAAGAAACTGGAAGGAAATTCAAGGAAACCATTGTGGAATCTAGAGGATCAATTTTGGTTGACAAAATTTTTGAGCCTATTAATGTTGCCTTGGAAGCTTACCAAGCAGGACTTAAAGCAAGCCAAAACATGGAAAACAAATGGAACAATTGTAACATTTAATGGCCTAGTAACTTGTGTGTAGTGAAAAATAGCATGAACATAGTGAGAATTTCATTACAATAGATTCCTAATGAGAATAACAAGAGTGCTTGGGTGGAGAGAGCAACAAAAAGTATAGCACCTACTTAGATAGCATGAAAAATACTTCAAAAGAGAGAGAAATTAAGCTATTGACAATAGTTGAGGACCGGATTTACATGGAGCCGGTCCCCCCTCCAAAAGGATTTGTATTATGATTTCTCCCATCAAGGGAGACATTGTACAATAGGGTGAAATCATGTTAACGTGTCATGCTTCTTGTGCTAGTTAACATATGCCAACAAGCACATCTTGTAAGCATAACACATGGATAGGACAGTCATGTTTTTTTCAACTGTGTGGGCCACCATCATGAACTATACAAAGTTTAATACTTGGACTTCAAAAAAATGAATCGTAATATTTTTTAAAATCTCTAACAGGTAAGCTCAGTCGCTACGTTGAGGTAGTGGTGTAGTCATGAAGCATGGAGGGAAGCACAGTGTAGGAGCCACAGGTCAGAGAGAGGGAGGAAAACGATTGCGAGCTGCAAGTAGGTCTGCAGTCAAAAGCCAACAGTCAACCCAAGTGGAGGATAGCTCACCACCACTAAAGCCAACCACCTCTGACAGTACTCCACCAAGAAGGAAGTCGAGGGGCAAAGGTTCTGTTGATTCTCCTCCGCCCTGCAAAAGATTGAATGCTTCTAACTCCCAAGGATCCCCAATGTCAAAGTACATGCATACAGGGAAGGGGAAGTAGGACTCAAGTACTCTCTCTCTCTCTCTCTCTCTCTCTCTCTCTCTCTCTCTCTCTCTCTCTCTAATGAGGGGGGCACATTTGGAAGTTGTAAATAAAGCAAATCATGACACATTTCTCCAGCATGCCCCAACTACTAATCTATTAGTGAATCCTCTCACCCATGAGAAAATTGTGTTTCTAAGCATATGCTGCAATCAACACAGAGGACTATGCATTCAGCTTATATGCTTATTTTTGCAGTAGCCCATGGCTGCAATCTAGTTGTGGATTCTCTCACATTGATCAAGTGCTTGTGCATTACCTTAGGCATTCAAGGTGCATGCTTAGATGATTGCATCTAAGGAGAGCCTGTGCAAATGCTTGTGTAGAAATTACTTGACAACCCTATTCTAGTGGAGTTTTGTAAGGTTTTAATCTTGTAATCATGTGTGGTGTGCAGGCCAATGGAAAGCTCCCAAGCTGAACATCCCACTACAGGAAAAGTTTTGTGTAATAGCACAAGAGTTTAATGTTGTCCATGGCCTCTCCATGGACGGTGACGACCCCAAATTGGTGAAGTGGGAGCACATAACAAATTTGGAGTGGTTCGGTGTATTTAGAGAGGCGAAGGATCACAACAAATATCGCTTCAAATGCAGTAGCATTCGTAGCAACATTTACGACCAAGTACTTCAGCTGCACTATAGGGTGTACCAGAAGGCCCCCACCAACATGGAAATTATTTTGGCTTTTGCGAAGGGTTTTGTAAAACAATTCAGTCCAGTGGCAATTGCAAGTGGCTCAATCATGCAGTTCAATCTGGTTGAGTTTTCTATCCACCAGCATTTGCAGGACCTTCGAGAAAAAGGATACTACAATGCCCATGTTGAAAAGAGGAGGGTGCGTAATACCCACCCCTCAAGTCAAAAACCAGAGGAGGGCTCCGCGGAAACAAAGGACGATTGCGTTGGCCAAGTAGCTCTGAACGTTGTTTCTGCTGCCAAGGCAACACCCTTCTCTATTAATAGCTCTCACAAAGTGACAGCAAGCATGTTATATTTTGGGCTCTCTAATTTTTAGCACATCAGGAATGCAAATGATCATCTCAAAAATTGATTTTCCAGGATGCTAAATAGCAGCTCAAGAATGCGGGTCAGGAGCTTGAAGCTACGAGGGTTCTAAAAGCAAGCCATGATATGGTCATCGTTGTAGTACTTGCTTTGAGACATAAGCTTCATGATGCTTAGAATGAATTGCGGCGTTTAGGCCTCACTGACAGTGTGGATGCAAGGAGAGAAATAGAGCTCAACGTAAAGATCGAGACACTGGATGGTTTGGGTTTCCTCACAGTGAGGACACCCCCATTGCTGTTGATATTGACATAACCTGTCTTCATGTAAGTGCTAATGGTTTTTGTGATTGAACCTTATGTTTTGAATATGTGCACAACTATACTATGTACTTACCATGCCTCTGTTTTGATTGGTTTGTAAATTAATGTGGAGGTGCAGGAAGCAAAAGTGCATGCCTGCGAGTAGTCAATTGCAGCTGCTCATGCAGATAAGTAGGATGATACAAGGCTCCTTCATCCCCGCTGCCCTATGCAAGATAGCTATGGACACTTTTACAGAGTGTATAGGAGGCGTATGCGATGAGACAACAAGAAACGTGTGTATTGGCTGTCGTCTGCCACTAGAAGTACACGAAATCAGTGCAATGGTCAAAATGCCATGTGAGAATACTTATCACCTAATCTGTTTTGTTGCTGCATGCTCCTTGGGGACCGCATGTAGAGCTTCCACCTGCCAACAGAGGATACCAGCTGAATGGTGTGGCAACATCATAGGGAAAGGACCTCCAATCACACAGAGTTCTGGTAAGATATTGTTAAGGAATAGTTATCCAGCCTTGATTCCTACACTAGCTGTATGTATGCTAGTTAGCATAGAAGGTATGCTAGTTAGCTTAGTGGGTATGGTGTCTAGCATATTGTGTATGGTAGCTGTCAAACCTAGTTATGCTAGTTAGCATAGAAGGAATGCTAGTTAGCTTAGTGGGTATGGTGTCTAGCATATTGTGCATGGTAGTTGTCAAACCTAGTTATGCTAGTTAGCATACTATGAGATACAGCTAGCATACATTGTCATGGTGGTAAGAATATTGTGTATGCTAGTTAGCACAGATAGTTATCCTAGCTAACATATTGTGAATACTAGTTGGCATTTTTTGTATGCTAGTTAGCATACTGTGTATGCTAATAAGCATATCTTTTATGCTAGTTAACAAACTATGCATGCTAACTAGCATAGAGAGTTTCCCAGTTAGACACAAAGTATGCTAATCAGCATGTTAAATAAGCTAATTAGTGCACAAAATCTTCAGTTGATTGCAGGAAGGTTGTATCACTTAGGAACCGATAACATTTTAAGGTTATGCATCAATCCTGAAGAATATAACATATATCTGCGAGAAGCACATGTACAGGAATGTGCATTTCATTGTTCAAGAAGGAACACATACAGGAATCTGTTACAACTGGGAGTCTACTGGCCAGGAATGAAAGAGAGTGTACATGAATATGTCACAGTATGTATTACATGTTCGTCAAAACCGTCAGCTGAGTATTCAACATTGTATCAGATAATGATCGCTCCTAAATGGAGTCATTATATTGTTGAATATCTCACAAATAGAACTTTTCCAGAGGGAACCTCAAAAGCGCGTCAGAGAGATGTACAGACAGAAGCGCAAGATTACGCTTTAATAGGAAATCAACTCTATAAGAGAGGAAAGAACAACCAGCTTAGGATATGTGCGTCAGATTCAGAGTATGTGATAATCCTAGAGCAAGCTCATGGAGGAGTAGGTGGAGGCCATTTCTCAAGTGATAAGACAACAAAAATTGTCTTAGCTGCAGGAATATGGTGGCCGACATAACACATGGACGCTGAGGAATACGTAAAACGATGTGATCACTGTCAGCGGGAAAAAAGTACCACTGAAAAGAGATGATATGCCACTTAGACCAATGATGGGAGCAAGAACCTTTGCAAAATGGGGGATTGATTATGTTGGACCTATCTCACCTCCTGCATACAGGACTCATGCACAATACATCATTATGGCGACGGACTATTTAACAAAGTGGGTTGAGGCAAAAGCAACTCAAAAAGCAGATGCCAGGACCACGGCACAATTTTTGTATAAATACGTCTTTGTACGATATGGATAACGAATATAAATTGAGTGATCTAGGCACACACTTCATAAATGAAGTGATAGAGATCCTTCTAGATGAATTCATGGTAATACATAGAAAATCAGCTCCATATCATCCACAAGCCAATGGACAAGCTGAAGCGACAAACAAAACCATATGCACAGTCCTTACAAAGATTGTATCTGAATCAAGAATTGATTGGGACCAGAAATTGCATTCGACATTATGGGCGTATAAGGTAGCATATAAAACATCCATAGGAACGACTCCATACAACATGGTTTTTGGTTTGAATGCTATTTTAACAATAGAATTTTTAATTCCAACACTGAGAGCAGCTAAGGAACTAGAGTGGACAGGACATGAGCTTTTAGATAGAATAGACGACCTTGAAAAGCTAGATGAGCTTCGCTTAAAAGCCGTGGCTTCAATCTACGCTCAGAAAAGGCGACAAAAAGAGTTCTTTGATAAGCATGTGCGAACTAAAGAGTTTAAGATTGGGGAATTTGTCCTAGTATACACTCTAAACGAGCATGCAAAAAAACTTAAAAAGCGATGGATGGGACCTCTTGTGATTAAAGATCTATCACCAAGTGGGGCCGTCAAGCTTGCTACATTAGACGGAGAAGAATTGCCAAACTGGATTAGTGGATGCAGATTGAAGAAGTATCATTTGCCACTAACCCAAGAGATGCTTCTCAAAATACATCAAGATAAGCTGCGACTTCAGAAAAATAAAAACATTGTTGAGGAAGCGCAAGCGGAAGCAAAAGAAAGAATGGAGAAAAGAAGACTACTGCGTCAGAGACAGCGCAATGAAGGAGCCTTACGAATAAACGCAGTCAATGTTTTTGAAATGGGTGAAGACAAAGTAGAGCCCATCATCGAGGTCAAAGTGGGCACAAACCAGGTTAAAGCCAGAGCACTATTGGATTCAGGAGTACAAGCTAACCTGCTTTCAGTCAGTTTGTACAAGCAATTGAAACATGACACTAAGCTACAAACTACCAAACAGGAGTTGAAGAGTTATTGAGAACACTCAATTAAAGCAATCGGATTCACAGTACTGCACGTACAGATAAATCAATATGTGTATCCACATATGTTTTATGTGGTTGAAGACAAAGCTACGCAACATCCGTTGTTGCTAGGACAACCATGGCAAAAGCAGTACAATGCGATGATTAATTGGAGCTCTAATTCAGTTAACATCAAATATGAGGAGGAAAGTCAATCAATTCGGTTCTCCAAAGCAACCGTACAGGTGCAAGCCGAAGAATCCAATGACAAGGGTAAACGACCTCAAGAGGTAAAGAAGGAGCAATGGTAACCAAAAGCCACTTCTACACAATCGGAATGCTCCTCAATGAAGAACTCTCAAAAATGGTTAAAGAAGACAGAAAATAAAATCACATCTCAACCTTGGATAAAGACAGACTCAAAGTTGGTATGGAGGCCAAAGAAGGTTGTGCCAGAGAGAACAAAGGTGGAAAACAAAGTCTTCAACACCAGACAACAAAGTGATTTCAGACAGTCAAATTCAGTGAAACAGATTTGGATTCCAAAGAAGTTGATGAAAGCACAAAGCCATAGCAAGGAAATTTGGATTCCAAAGATTTGTAAGCAGAAACTCCCTTCAGTACAATCAATAGAGAATCCTAAGTACTCAAGGACAGAGACATCACAACCTAAAGCCAAGCAAATTTGGGTAGCAAAAAAATGTGGCAAGCACAGGCAAATCCGAAGCAGATTTGGATTATAAAAAAGGATAACAATGTAAAGAAGAATCTAGACACTGATTCTACTACAAAAGTGCTATAAACAACCCAAATATTGCCTAAAAACCTGACAATCAAACAAAGAGCGACATTATTGGAAATAGTGCTATTTTATCGCTCTACAATTGAATTGACCAGGCATGACCACAACAACTACAATGCTTCACCCTCAGACACTTCATAGTCATCCGGGAGGACTTAGACTAGGAGGGGGGGAGGTATATAGGTATACAGGAACTACAAGCAATAAGGACAAAAGAAAAAGAAAATGATATTACAAGGGTAGTGTCTTACATGATTTCGAAATTTTATGTTTGATTGCGGATATTGATAATATCTATGCCCTTATATACTTTTTTTTGCAATGATAAGAGATCAAATGATGAATTTGAGTCTCTAAGTTTGTAATTACGACTAAATATGCGTGTTTTTGGAGCCAAAAAGTGGTAATCCAAGCCGAGAAACCACAAATAAGTGTATATACATATACACAGGGTTACCAGCTAATTATTGTGTATTTTTGGAAATTTTTGGCTTCAATTTGCTATTTTCCTTTATTTTTTAGGATTTTCTTAATAAACGTAAAAGAAAAAGAAAAAAGCATGTGAAACGAGATCAAAAAAAAGAAAAGAATAGATGGTGATGATCCTAATGACAAGGGCAACCCATGGTAAAATTTGGGTACAATTCGGGAAAAGTTGCGGAAAGCCCGAAATGGCAGAATTTTGGCAAAGTGGACAGATTTCTTAGAAACAGGTCAAACGGAGTTGGAATTGAGACATTTCAAATCCTATAGTGCATTACGAGATAGGAGCACATGTCAAATTTGGTAACAAGTGAGCCGGGAAGTCCAAAGTTAAGTATTTTTTACCTCACTTACACGCTCATTTGCACTATTACCTACTTGGAGAGAGCCAAGAGCACACGGGAGCATCCGACCTTCTACAGCCTTCTACGACTACTACGAGAGCTCAGAGGACTCCAGATATGAGAGGTAGACTCATTTCCATAAGCTTTTGATGCTTACCACTAACTTTTGTCACGAAAACTAACCAAAACAAAGAAACAAGAGCAAATGGAAAAATGGGTAGAATGCTAGGTAGAGGCACAACCGCCTAACCAAACCATGCAAGAACCAATAGGTGGCTTACACTAGTGTAGGAGATGAGTTCCTAACTCTCAAAGTATGAGAAAGACCAACTGAAAAAACCCTAGGTCAATAGAGCCTGCAAGCGGCAAACAGGAAAAAGTTGTCGAAACGACAGAAAACTTCTCAGGAAGCTTAACAACATCGAGGAAAATGCAACCATGGAATATCTCTAGGTTTGGACCACCAAAAGTGGGTCAAAACAACCGATTCGGCGGCAGACACACAAAGTGTCATTTTGGCATAACGGCCAAAATTGACGACCGATTGCCATGAAACTTCACAAGCAGTTTCAAATAGCCATCAATGATACATGTGTACAAGAAAAACCCAAGAGAAAGCCGTTTCACTTACCAATGGTGAAAAAGACGCTTTCGGGCAACAAAATGGCTAAAGGTGGAAAAGAAGGAACCAAATTCGAGTCCAACCACATAGACGACTTCCCAACACCTCAAATGAGCTCGGGATGCAACTCTCGAGGAGAAAGATCGAGGAAAATCAACTCCAAC
Organism: Adiantum capillus-veneris; assembly: GCF_014529385.1. NCBI lineage: Eukaryota > Viridiplantae > Streptophyta > Polypodiopsida > Polypodiales > Pteridaceae > Adiantum > Adiantum capillus-veneris. The sequence continues at coordinate 130,108,908 of NC_140939.1, read as the reverse complement.
ACCAGAAGACGACTTCGGAGACTGAAATGCCTACAAAGGGGGCTTTTAACTAAACTGATGATTTTTAAGGTTGAAAACTAGTTAGCAGGGCTTAGGGCACTAGCACAAACCATGCTTTGCACAAAAAACACTTTTTATCAAGAATAGACATCATACGCGTATGATGTCTCACAACATGATTTCCACATCATCTTGAACACATGAATGCATAGCCTCTTTCTATTTGCTAACAACATCAAATGTACAAAGTATCATGAGATTTGGAGTTGAAAAACCACTTGGAAACCAAAAAGACGCAAAGTAGGGCATAAAACCGACTTATGGCCTTAAATTTGCCAAAATAGCTCCAAACTCAATGAAACTTTGTAGGATTGTTGTTCAACACATGCACAAGCTATCTGGAACCAAAAAGTACCATTTTGGCCAAAAAGACATCATACGCGTATGATGTCACTTTGCACATATAGAGCCAAAATTGATCATTTCTCATTACATATCCATTATATATATCAAATACATGCCACATATGAAGTTTGGTACCATTTGGTCAAGGGGATCACTCCATTAGCCCAATTAGCGGAAAATCCTCTCTTTAAAGCCTAATCTTGCCAAAATTCATCATACTCAACTTCAAGTCAAGATTTGAGTACACAGTACAGTCCTTTACTATCATATGAGGAGCCCACAGAATCAATCTCATGCAAAAATGACACAAGAGACATCATACGCGTATGATGTCTCCAGAGACAATTTTGGTCCAAACTATACCCAAATTTCATAAAATCATTGTCTAAGCCTATATAAAGCCAAATCCAAGCTTACAATGCAAAATGGTTCAATTTTACCCAAAAAGACATCATACGCGTATGATGTCTCCCTACTTGATTTTTGCATAATTTCATAGTTGCAACCACCACACAGAAGTGATCTACATGCCATTTGAGAGCCAACCAACCAAGTTTCATCCAATTTGGATCACAAAATCCAATTCCCTCTCAATATCTTGCCAAGAGCTTGACCAGGACTAAAATGGCCATAACTTGACTAAATGGGATCCAAATTCAAATCCAGGCATATAGAATGGATGTATGCACTATCAGCTACAAGCACAACCAATATCAAGCCATTTTGACACGAAAGACATCATACGTGCATGATGTCTCCAGCATGATTTTGCACCCAAATTGCACATTTTTCCACATGCATTGCATCCTTAGGCCCTGAATAGCTTATGTTTCAATTTTTAAGTCATTTGGATAGTTAAAAGCTTAATTTCGGCTTTCAGTACTGAAAAAGATGCTAACTTCTGAAATTGGAGTTACAGGATCCATGGATTTGGGGAAGTCGTCAGCAAAGAGAAAGAGACTGACACTCAAGGAAGCAATAACAGAATCCGAGCTATTTTCTATTCCCCCAGAGACTCTCAAGCCCACAAAGACTTGGGTAGAAGAAGTAGTGCTAGAAGAACAGAGGATAAAGATATACAAGGGTTCTTTCAGAGACCCACAAGGACAAACACTGGGTATCCCAATGATTCCCCAAGAACTGGTGGACTACAGCAGAACAGAGGAGATAAGCAGATACCTGGAAAGGGTAGATCTCCACAGTTTTTTCACTTCCAGACCATCAAGAGTAGACACTCAAAGAGTGTATGAGTTGGCAACCACCATATAGAAAGACGGAAAGGCTACACTCACAGCCTTGGATGGGGAAAAGGTTGAAGTGATTATCACTCATCAGCTCATTGCAGATGCTCTGAAGCTGCACAACAAAGGATGCTCAGTCAGAGAAAGACGGGAAGCCATAGAAGTATATGGGCCAAAGAAGCAAAATGCCACCTATGAAGACATGGCAGATCCGAGAGCGGCAACGCTATGCCGTCTCTACAACCAGTTTTTACACATATGCAGCAAAAGGCCACAGAAGTATACCACACCATCACATGCTGTTTCCACAACAATCACTTGGGCAATAAAGAGCAACATCCTGAAGGAAGTCAATTATGCTTAGCACATTCATGAGCAAGTAATTGCTTTGCAGAACGAGAAGCCAAAATACATTGGAGGAGCCGAAGTGTTGACTAAGATAGCTTATGAAGCTATCGGAGCAAGGGACCAGTGGGCCAAAGGCTCCCTCGCAAAACCAATGGCTAAAAGAGATAGATGAAGATGAAGACCAGTCAGAGGTCACAAAGAGAGTGTCAACAAGGGCACGGCGGAAACTAGAAATTGTTTCTGAGCCAGAAGAAGAAGAAGACGAGCCCCTCAAGAAGAAGACCAAGAAGAAAACCGCTCCAAAGCAAACTAAGAGCCAGAAAGCCGTTAGAATGGAGAGGCTGATTGAACAGTTTAGAGCCGAGAGAGCTTTAAAAGGAGATTTTGAGGAAAAGTGGGTACCAGACCCAGCAAAAGTCGGAGCCAGCTCAACAAGACCAAATATTGATCAGTACGATCAATATATCAAGGCTTATGAAGAATCAGAAGCTATCTAGGAGCAGCAACCAGTAGAGACATACACTGAAGCAGAAGTTCAGCACCTTAAAGCTGAATTAAAAAGAGGTGACAAGGGCAAGGGCAATGTATAGGAGCCAAGTCCGAAAGGAAAGGAAAAGATAGTGGAGGAGACGACTACTGAAGTTGAGGTGGATGTGCTAGAAAAGCCCGAAATACAGCAAGAGGAGAAGACAACGGATCCAGTTCAAGAGAAGAAAGAGAAATATGATGCTCGAGAGAGCTTTAAAAGGAGATTTTGAGGAAAAGTGGGTACCAGACCCAACAAAAGTCGGAGCCAGCTCAACAAGACCAAATATTGATCAGTACGATCAATATATCAAGGCTTATGAAGAATCAGAAGCTATCTAGGAGCAGCAACCAGTAGAGACATACACTGAAGCAGAAGTTTAGCACCTTAAAGCTGAATTAAAAAGAGGTGACAAGGGCAAGGGCAATGTATAGGAGCCAAGTCCGAAAGGAAAGGAAAAGATAGTGGAGGAGACGACTACTGAAGCTGAGGTGGATGTGCTAGAAAAGCCCGAAATACAGCAAGAGGAGAAGACAACGGATCCAGTTCAAGAGAAGAAAGAGAAATATGATGCTCTAATAGACACAGGATATACTCAAGAAGAGGCCCTCAAGGTTGTGTATGGCATTTCCTTAACACAAGAAGAACGGAGAGGAGGACCAAGAATAAATTTGACAGAGAGCAGAGGGTAGTACCTGAGAAGGCAAAGGATGAGTTGAAGCTAAAGGAGACTGTAGTAGAAAGAGCACTTGAGCTTGAAGATGAGAATGAAAGAGATATCCAGAAAGTGCATCAACTATTGCAGCAGATCAAAGCCCAATCAAAGACAATGAGGGACAACAAAGAAGAAGTAGAAAATGAAAGAGATGGACTAATCCTCCAACTTGCTGATGCTTCAAGAGAGGTGGCTAGTGCACAAGAAGCCAAAGAAAGAATTGAAGATGAATTGGAAGCTACAAAGGACGAGATCATTGAGCTACGAGAAAGGATGAAGCTGCAGGAGAGAACAATCCTAAGGCTTAGATCCACACCAAGAGCTAGCATAGCAGGAGTAGAGCCAGAGGGAGCAATAGTCCCCGTTCTGGAAGAGAAAATCTGGAGCTTGCAAAGAGAATTGCAGCTAGAGCAAGTGCAAAGATTGCACATTGCGGAGGGCTCATTGGCTATAGAAGGTTACTTACATAAGAGAACCAAGCACTGAGAGTGGAGAATGAGGCCCTCCGAAAGAAGCTCCAAGATTTGCAAGACATGATAAAAGATACAGAGGTTCAACAAGAAGAAACCGGTGGGGCAGCCGTGGAGCTACTAGAGACTGGGGAAGCCACAACTATTGAAGATACAGCCCCAACACAAGAAGAGGCCACAACATCAAGACTTACCAAGGAAGAGGAAAACAGATTGCACGAGCAGATAGAGCAGGCAATAGAGGAGAGTGCAAAGGCGGCCATGGAGTGGGAAAGAGGACTCCTGTTCTCCATCGGACTTCAAGGGTTGGATACTAAGGTGCTGCAAGAACAGTGGATGCAACCTACATTACCCCTTCCTCTATTTAAAGTTTGAAGTGCTGAAAACAAAGAAAAGGATAGAAGAAGAGCAGTATGTCGCACTATACAAAGGCGACATCAAAAAAGAGGAGGAATCATAGAAGATAGTAGACTCCCAGCCGAGATGGAGGAAAGGGTGGTTGACAAAGGACCCAACCTACCTAATCTATTTGGTGGAGGCACCCAAGGAAGTTAGAGAAGATGCAATATTCTCTCCAGTGCCACGAATCAGGAGTTGGCAAGAGTATGGCAAAGTCACAGCAAAGAAGTCAAATTGGCTTAATTACCCCAGGATGCCAAGACCGAAGGTGGGAGAGAGAATAAGTAAGGCCTACATAGTGAAAACTGTAACGAGCACCATTAAGCTCTTTACTGGCTCTCCTGACCTTTGATGTCAAATGATCAAAAAGATTTGCAGACCATTATTGGCTTGCATTGAAGTGTTCGCGCCGGATAAAGCTACCAGCTCAACATTGTTATCAACGGCCGACACAGTGACAGATATGATGTATGATCTAGCCTTGCAGCCATCTTGAAAATTATTACACCTCTTTTATCAGAGAATCATGTTTATGCCGAGCTTCCACATGCAGGTCGTTGAGGAGGCATTCTACACTAGTTTCTTTACTCATGAAAGTAAGATATTTGACCCTACACTGAAAATTGGGAACCTGAGATACGAGTCACATCCTTAGATGCTGAAATTGACGGGACTCCACTAAAGACAAAGCAAGGATGTCATGTCAGGGACGACATGAACGCGGAGGGGGGGAGTATTGAGCGGAGGACCACACCTATACATTTTTGCTCACACTCATGTTTTTGTAAACACTTATTGTAATAAATGTCTTTCTGACATTTCATTTTTTTCATGGAGCCAATTCATTGTAATTAGCGGGACTCAATTGAGTTTCCAGATTGTATTCCCCAAGTAGTTTCACCTGCTTATGTAATTAGATTAGAGATGTTTTCACACCTCCAAGGCTGAGGTATAAGAGCCAATTTTTGTAAACCTAAGGACACAATTTTGAATCATTAATCAAGGTGAGTTTTTGAGCGCTGTGACTGTGTCTGAGAGAGAGTGAGAGAGAGAGAGAGAGAGAGAGTCTATCCTCTTGCTACGTAAGCTACGGAGCTGCCATTGGAGAAGTGACACCGCCATTGTGTTAGCAACGGCGAGAGCTACGCACCGATACCAAGCATGCGCGCATTCGGCTTCTACGCGAGGTGAGCTCCCACGGGCTTCTATGTGAGTTTTCTCCCTACCTGTGCGTCGGAATTGAGCATGCCATATATCTATAGAACCGCAGCAAGTAGAGCTACACATTAGTACCATCGGAGTCAAGATTCAGTCATGTGTATTTTTCGGCCTGTCTTCATACGCGTTTACCGCACGGCGTGGTTACAGGTTGAGATTGTATTGTAGATTCATAGGGTATTGTCCTTACCTAGTGTAGAGACCCCCCTTTGAGTTTGAGGCTGATTCGATGACTCTAGATTATGTTTCGGATAGCATTTGTTTGTAGTACGGATTTCAGTCACTTGTGTATTTGAGAACTTAGATTTGATTTCCTTGGTAGTGATTGTCATTAGAAGGTCGAGTAGGTGATTTGACACCCACCTATTTGTTTCCATGCGCCTGCGGGTCAAGCTCCATCCTCGTCTGACATTCTTGTTTTTGTTGGTGGTTGAGTTCTCGCTATCATAGCCACCGCTAGCGGCGTAACCGCCACAACAGAAGTTTTTGAAGAGCTTCACATTCTACATCCTACTACCCACAGTCCAATGGTTTGCTGGAGAAGGCTAATGGTTTCATTGCAGGCATCATTAGAAAGATGGTGAAAAACAAGGCAAAGTTGTGGGATGACTTTTTGGATGGTGCCTTGTGGGCATATTGAACCACATATAGGGAAGCCACGGACTTCACACCATTTCACTTGGTCTATGATCAAGAGGCTTTAGAGCCAATTGAGCTCAACATTCCAACAATGCAACTTCATGGCAAAGCAACACAAGATAATCAAGAAGCATGGATGGATCGACTTTTTACCTTATCTAAGCTTGAGTGGAAAAGAGAAGCAGCCTACAAGTGCTACAAGAGGAAAGCTACACAAACAAAGGAGAAGCTTGACAAGAAACTCAAGGACAAAGACATCAAGGAAGGAGAGCTTGTGCTAAGATATCACAATCAAATTGACAATTGTTTTGATGCCAAGTTTGAAACTAGATGGCAAGGACCGTACATAGTCAAGAAGGCTTTCAATTCAAGTTACTACCAGCTCATGGACCTGAATGGTAAAGAGCACTCCAAGAAGGTAAATAGGTATCAAATAAAGCCTTATTTGAGTGGCCTTCTACCAAAGGATCTACCAAAGGTCTGTCAAAAGGCAACTATATCATGTAATGTTTTGTTGCATGAAGCATGAGTGTAACTTGAACCAAAATGCTAGGGGGACAAACAATGAAAATCTTGTCAACAAGGACTAAGAAGCATTCTCTTTGGAAAAGATGCTTTATGATGGTACATGAATATACCATCATCTGGGGAGGGGGGGGGGAGGGGCTAATAATAGCCATTTATTGGCTATCCAAAATTTTCATAATGAGCTACCTATCAAAATCACTCAAACACTGTGGTTATCCTCACCCTTTTACTGTCACACAGGCGTGTGTGAGTTGGGGGGGGAGGGGCTAATGATAGCCATTTATCGGCTATCCAAAATTTTCATAATGAGCTACCTATCAAAATCACTCAAACACTGTGGTTATCCTCACCCTTTTACTATCACACAGGCGTGTGTGAGTTAGGGGACTTTCCCCATATCTCCTTAAAAACCCTCAATTAGCTAGTCACTAGGCTAGTTGAGCCAAAAAAATAAATAAAATAAAAAAGAAAACTATATGATGGTCTTTTTGTGTGTAAATATATCATTGAATATAGGGCCTAGATGTAGGGTTTTTTATAATTATTTTGGTATTTTATTTAAATATTTATACCTAGGTGTGTGTTCTATTAGGTTATGTATGCCTTTTTTTATCCTCTTGCATGATAAGTATATTTTTGTTGCCAATGTGTACATTCACTAATCTCATAAATATTTGTTTCTTTCATACAAATCTCCTCCACAATTTTATCATCACCCTTGTGAAAACAAAAAACGCGGCTCCTACTCCCTTAGTCACTTTTATTAAATAATTTTCATTTACTTGCATACTTTTTCAATTTCACCCAAAATAATACAAAAGAGAGATCATATCATATGAATCCAATATCTTTTTTCATATCCATAATTCTTCCATATTTTTATATTATGTACTCATAACTCAAACACCATGTGCTCATTATGCTAAAATCCATGAATACTCCATACACTTGTCCCACCATGTATATATTTTTTTATTCACCAATGATCCTCCCCCATGCATGTGTAAAGATAACTTGGGTGCTTTGTATTATGATATGACTCAAAGAGGGGATCACTCTTGGATACATTGTGCAAATTCAATAAAGGAGGGGGACCACTAAAAGACTTTTGCAAGCATAAAAAATAGGTTTTTTGTTGAGATTTTTAACTTATATCTTCACTTAAAATTTTAAGAAGTGACCGACAAAAAAAATGTATCCAATGAGTTGAATAATCACCTCAAATTTTTTCATAACTTTTGCAGCTTTCATCAGTGAGATATGAATTTTATGGTGGACCCTAGTCTGCACACTTTTTCTCACTAGTTACCCTAGTCTTCTCTCACCTCCCTTCACACTTCTACACACACACACACACACACACACACTTCTCTCATGGTTTCTTTCACCCTCTTCACTGCTAATCTCCCCTCTCACCTCCATTAGCTCCCAAATGAACTCTACATATATATACATCCTATCTATGTCTCTCTCTATTACCTCTAACTCATAATTTTGTCTTACCTCTTCTCTATGTACATAAAATTCAGCATGTAGGCCATGCTTAACATCTGCAAAATTGGGAAATGCCGTCACTGAATCATCCTTTTCACAATTGGTGATCGACATCGGCAACGAAGGTGTAAGGGAAAGAAGAGACGAAGAAGAAGATTGGCAGTCATTCTTGATAGTCTACACAAGGTAAGTCCAAGCTTCTTCAAGGATTCACCATCTCAAGGATTCACACTTCATTCACCATCTCCTTTTACCATCAAACTCATTCAAACCATTGTAAATTGTACCACTAACTTTTTAGTGATTGCTAACACTAACCATTAACCTTGTTGTAAAAAATACACCCTCTACTATCCACTAAAGTAGGCACTCCCAAGTTATTCACTCAAACCTCTCCTCTTTCAACCTCAATAGTTCTCTCTCCTTGAGTCCACATTCATGTAACTCAAAAGAAAAGAGAGACCCACTCATTTGAAATTTAAAAATAAATAAATCCATGTTACTCTTACTAAAATTGATTAGGTTTAATCCTAATTGGGGATTCCAAAAACCTATAAATAGAGCCCTTCTCTTCTTTGTAATAATCCATGTTACTCTTGATAAAATTGATTAGGTTTAATCTTAATCCTAATCAAGGATTCTAGAAACCGATAAATAGAGCCCTTGTCTTCTTTGTAAGGAGCCATTGCACACATAACATAGCACTTTCCAACCCTAGTTGTGTGAGGAGATTGTAAGATTTGATAAATCTCTATCACATTATACTCATATGTGCATATAGATGCTTTGAGGCTATAGAGAGGAATTGAGTGATGTTCTACTCTCCATCACATTTGTAGCTTCCACTTGCTCATAAATAAGATTGATATTTTGGGGTGCAATTCCATACAACGGCTATACCTCTTCTCTCCAAAATCAGCTCAACAATTTGGCTCAATGGATTGTATAAGTGAACTTGTCCTCAAGTTCACTTATAAGATTGTATAAGTGAGCTTGTCCTCAAGATTAGTTGTATCATTTCATGCTTTGTGGTTTTAAGGATCTTGTTGAATTATTTGCCTAGGACTAATTGTAAGAGGGTGATATGGTGAGAGGGCTCCCATAACCCTAAGACAATGGTAAAATGGCAATAAGATCAAGCCTTGTATTGTCTCTCCAAAATCAGCTCAACAATTTGGCTCAATGGATTGTATAAGTGAACTTGTCCTCAAGTTCACTTATAAGATTGTATAAGTGAGCTTGTCCTCAAGATTAGTTGTATCATTTCATGCTTTGTGGTTTTAAGGATCTTGTTGAATTATTTGCCTAGGACTAATTGTAAGAGGGTGATATGGTGAGAGGGCTCCCATAACCCTAAGACAATGGTAAAATGGCAATAAGATCAAGCCTTGTATTGTCTCTCTAGTTTTTCTAAGCTTGGAAGCATCTAATCTTTTATGCCATGATCTAGTTGCTCAAGTTTATTTGTACTCTCTACCTTACTCTCTTCAAAATCCCTACAGTTGTGAAGGACTGTGGTTAGTGTGTTTGTGTGGCAATTTTGAATTCTTCTCTTTGCACGACGCTGGGCTACATACTATTTGCATCCTAGTTCACATCCATAACTAAGTAGTGCCTCTTTCTTTTTTTGGATTTGGCTGTGGGTTTGTTGTTGTCTTGTGTGCTTGTAGTTTCCCCAGTCCCAATTGAGCAGCACGAGAGCCTTTAGGAGTGTTTAGAGGTCGCTTCTCTTGTTGCCTGCACCCCGGACCGCCTCACTACCTACTAATCAAATATCTGCCCCATATGGTCAAAGGAAACATAGATCGTGATCAATGTTTGACCACATCTAAACATGAAATTTAGTTAGTTGTGTGCATGATCTTTTGGATTTGGATCTCAACAAGTTGAAAAGCCCCAAGTTTTGGTCAATTTCCAAGGTTTTAGCATGTTTTGCCCAATTTCTTGATTTGAGTGAGTTTTCAATGTCAATTTCTCACCAAAAGTGTATATTCAATGATGTAGAACCACTCTGGACCCAGCGGTATCAGTTTTTGCTCAAATAGTCAAAGGGAGACATGGATCACAATCCATGTTCTTGCACCGAATTGCATGAATTTTTTCGGATTGACTCTCTGTGGCTTGATTATCCCCTTTTTGCACTTATTTTTTGGGTTAAGATTAGGTTTTGAGTTCTGATCACCAAATTTTCAAATTTTCAAAGTTTATGGTCTCTCTCACCAAAATATGGTTTTTGCAATTTTCTCCCTAATCTTTCAGCCCAAATTTGATGGTGGTAGTTTTTACTTACCCTACTCCTAAGTACTGAAATGAATCTAGCAGCAAAAATAAACAAAATGGTATAAAATAAAGTTGAATGGTGGTAGTTTTTACTTACCCTACTCCTAAGTACTGAAATGAATCTAGCAGCAAAAATAAACAAAATGGTATAAAATAAAGTTGAAATGGAAACAAGTACAACACTCTAAAAGCATAAAGAAGATGGAAGATTGAAATGATTTTAACTATCTCACTTACAAATCTCTTTAGCTCTTGAGAATAGATTAGCAAGTCCTCGACTGAGTCTAGACTCTACCAATCACTAAACCCCATGTCTAGCTACTTCAATACTAAGGTGTAAATGGAATGGAAAGACAAATATTTGAAAAATAATGCTCTAAATACGCACTAGGACACTCACATAGGATCATTCCTCGATGGCGCTAAAGTTAGCAGGTCACAACGATCAACATCTGTAGCATAGCTATTTGGCACTAACATAACATGTCAATACTCACGAAAATGGCTCGTATAAGGCACGGAGACTCTTTGAGGTTGTCAATATCAAGAAGTCACCCTACCAAGAAAACACACCAACCCAACAAGCAAACCAACATTCAATGATGGAAAACTCTACCTATGTCCTTTCTCATCACTCTAGGTCATCACACCATGTTGGCACTCAAATGAAGTTGAAATGCAATGAAACTTTAGGAGGAGGTCTAAGACACCTTAGGGCACTATCCTACAAAGTTCGGTCACAATTTGACAAGGTACCAAAGTCACGATCCATCATCATCAAGGTCTTGAAACTTGCAACAGAACTATGTAGAAAGGTCCTCCTATGAACTAGGAACACTCTCCTATGGTCTAAACATTAAAAAATAGTGATTTAAGCACTCAAATTTGAAGATTAGTCTCACTAACGAGTAGTCACTGTGCGCTCCTTGCTGCACTGTCGAAGCAAGGGACTTGCCAATACACCGTATGCGAGCCACAAACGGCTCCAAGCACACAACAAGCCTAAACTAGCAAGCTCAAGAAAACAAAGGGTGTGTCACTCACCGCTCTACGCTCGCCTTCGTGGTGGATTCCTCGCCGCGATAAAGAAGAAGCTGCAGTCGTGCCGCGCTCAACCGCTTCGCCGCCGTCGTGCCTTCGTAATGCTCGAGCGCACACACACTCTCCCTCTCTCTCTCTCTCTCACACACACACACAAGGAGGTGAACAAGAAGAAGATGGAGATGGAGCAAGAGCACTCTTCAATTGCACAAATGAGAGAATGAGTAAAAATTAGGTTTAGTTGGCTTTTATAGGAGCTCACCCCATTCACACTTGGGCGCCCATGCTTAACCAACTAATCCCTTGAATGTCCAAGTTAAAGTGCGCCTCTCATCGACGATCACTCTACCTTTCCCTATTGGTCCGACAAGCCCGGTACCTGACTCTACCAAATACATAATACACGTCCGTCGTAGGTGATGGGTGTCCGTGTGCCGTGAGGGTTAACATGCCCCCCTTCCTGATGTAGATTCCGTCCTCGGAAGCTATTGAGTTGAAGCTGGTTCGTCGAGGTGGAAGAGCATTTGAGATGAATGTCCTTAGCCTTCTTCAGACACTGCAAAATCAAACAACATTGGCACAGTAATGGCATTCTCTTAAAAAGCATATGCAGTTTTAGGTAGAAAAATTGATTGGTCAAAGAATTTCAAACAATTTGTTAGCAATGAACATTAAATTGCAATGTAATCAAATGCATAAACAGATGTAAAGGCAAAAAATTAAACAAGTCTGGGGTCGCTAATTTGACGGTCGAAAAGCACTAGAGATCGAATATTAATACCATGGGTAAGCTTCTTAACTTTCTGTGGTCAATTAAGTTGTTTAATCGCGAGAGCCAAGTATTCATGTTCAAGGGCTGACTAGAGGCTATATCTAGAAAACCTTGTAGTTAAGCTACCATAGAAGGAATTTCTCATGAAATCATCGCCTGACTGATTACTTTTTCTTTGACCCCCCAAGGTCTTTTCACACTGATTCAATTATGATGTGTGTGCTTATTTTGTATGCCTTGGGTTTTTTGCTTTTCAAGGAAAAGCGCCCACACTGGGAACCTCTAGGGCTCTAGTACCATAGGCAATACATGTGAGTGAAGTACCAAATCAAGCTGAGATTTCTCTTCCAGCTTAAAATTTTACATTGTGGCACTTTGATTTTTTGTTTGTTCATTTTCATCATTTTAATTTTGTAACTTTGGGAGGTCATATAACATTGTTACATTCCCCAGGCTCATCACATTAGTAAACTCCCTTTATAATACTTAAGCTAAAGGTCAATAGGGTTAAGCCCACTAGAAAGCCCTAGTACATTTCATACAATGCTGCCTAAATCGGATTAAGAACCTAAGTAACCATTGATTATTAGGAAGGCATTCCCCATGGTATTAAGAGAAGATTTCTAATACCTAGCTTGGTCAAACTAGCTTAGTCGGACTGCTTGATTTTTACACCTAAACAAGTGATTATGACAAAACACTACATTGAATTAAATGTTGGATACTAAGCCAATGCGCTGAATAGTATGCTACCAATCACAATCAAAGCAGACAAACATGGATGCAAAAAAGATAAGGGCAATGCTAATGGACAAGAAACACCTGTTTGTGTTGATGGTCGCGCTTGATTTGAAGTGTGAACGAGAGAAAGGTTCCATGAAGGTCCAAATCCTATCAATAGCAACACGCTCCTGTACACACTAGGAAACAAAAGGAATACCTCCAGGAGGCACATCAGTGGGAAAAATTAAAACTCCTAAAAAACAAACTCAAAACACAATCTAGACCCCTAACCTACCTATCTGTCACCCCTTTTAGAATCAAGGAAAGAGGATATTATATAAACCGGGTGGCCACCCTAAGGCTAGGCCTCTATCCTCATCATCTAGATAAATAAAATCGTTGTCCGTGAGGCCATAGTCTTCCTCGGTCTCTATTAGTTCCTCTTCATCATCCTCTTGTGCAAGCATGCTAATCAAGAACCTCGTGATGCGTGGATACTCATCTTGTGCAAAAGAATAAGCATGTGCCATTGGAGACACATTCGCCACTGGGTAGGGATCACTAGTTAGCCATAGACGTATCAGCCATTCTAACTCCTCAAAATTTCTCTCACATGCAAGGCTCTCTATCAAATCCCATTTGCAAGAAAGTATAGGGTAGCATACGTAGAACACTTGTTGAAAAGACAAGGGGTACCTTTCATCAAAAATAGAAGTGCATGCCTCTGGTGAAGTAGCCATTTCTGACAAGACAGATAGATTTGGTTAGGCCTTTAAAACATAAGAGTTGTTTTTGTGTGTTGCTTGACTTGACACGGTGAATTTGGACTTATATGTAAGATCTGATAGGGTGCTCTCTCATTGCTAGGCGCTCTTGCTCTTTACTATTTTTGTTTTTTTGTGAGTATAAGGCTATATATATACATTCCCTAAGATCGGAGATTAAGAGGTCAGGGAAAAAGGTTGAGAGGGAAGCAAGTGAATGATGGATGTCCACAAACACTCCCCCCTTCCTTGAGTAGATCATACCGTTTGAAATGAGCTTGTCACCCTTTGAAACCAATTGTTCCAGTTGGTAATAGGTGAGGATTTTTGCCAGTAGTTTTCTATTACCCTAGGTGCCTCGTCAAGTTGTAAGGGTGGTAAGGTACTCTCCAGGATTTTATTTGCAACGTTGTTGTAGGTGGTGAACTTACCCCGGAAGGTGCAAACTCTTTCGTGCTTGGATGGATATGTACAGTGGTAGGTGGAGGTTGTGTCGAAGCTTCTATTTGCATATAGGAACTACATGAAGAGCAAGAAGCTTCATTTGATTTCCCTGTTCCTGAGCTAGGTGGAACAAATCGTTCTTTCTTTGGTACCCAAACTAGCTCTAGAACGGGTGTGTAACATTCCATGATTTTTTCCTTTCCGCGATTTTCAATTTGTTTTGGAGCCACAGGATTGGGTTTACATGGGCCAGGTGACAGGTAAGAGTACACTTTACGTTTGGGCACCCAGATTTGATCATTTCCTTCATAGTATCCTTGGGCTTCCAATAGTCGTTTAGGAATCCAACGCAGCGTTTCTTTACATTTCTTGGAGTGAGTGGTACGGTTCTTACTAGGTTTCCGTTTTTTTGCATCAACCATGCTCACTACAGAGGTTTTAGGGACCCACTTGTATGTTTTCTCTGTTATATTAGGATGGTTCTTGTGTGTCTCAAGCTTTCTTTCAACTACATTAGTTGAAGCTCTAGAGAGTTGGGCTATGGGGACGTATGGTTCAACCTCCTGGACATGCAATGTCTTGGGTTTTATTTCCTTGGGCAATATCTCAGGGACTATGGCTTGAGTGGTAGGGCTAAGAGTTGGTTTTTGCGTTGTAACACCCCCAGTCCCCCAATCAATAGTGCATTTGGTGGCTATCATCCACGTGCGGCCTAGGTTTATATTACCCTCCATAGTTCCAGTAGGCATGACCAAAAAGTCTTGAGCTACCACCCCATTGTCATAACTGACAGAAGTGTGCCAGATTCCAAAAACCGCAGTTTTTTTCTTGTTGACACCCTTGACTTGGATAATACTCTCAGATAGAGGTGGCTTCCCTAACTGACACCACACCCCATAGGATAGCAGATTGTATTTAGCACCCGTGTCCAATAAGGCGTTATATAGCACTTTTCCATAGGCACTATTTAACTCAATGGGGTATCGTAGAGGTGTGTCAGAGTCCAACCCATCCTCTTCGATTTCCACGTGGAATGCATTTGTGACCCCAAGGTTAGCCTCTCATTTTTGTCTTATACGTTGTTGTCGCTCCTTAGCCTCAGCTTGAGCTTGTATCTTGTTTAACTCGGTTTGTGCTTTGGCGGCCTTCTTTTGATGAATGGCCCGTAGTTCTTCTTGGCTTAAAGGATCATAATATCTTTTGAATTTACTCCCATTGAGGAATCCAATGGTTTCAACTCCATCAAGAGTTTCCACACGAAGGGTACCTTGTGGGGTAATTTCACATACTCTATATGGTCCTTTACCAGCATATTTCAACTTTTTCTTCTCTTTACGTACTCCATACATAAGGACTTTATCACCAACTTTGATATCCTTGTCCTTCACATGGCGATCAAACCACTTCTTTCTCCTATCCTTTTCCACAAGAGCATTTTGCACAGCCAACTGTCTCTCTTCGTCTAGTTTTTCTAAGATAAACAAACGCTCGGTTAAGGGGTTACCATTCCATCCTTCTTGCAAAGCTACCCTAAGACTAGGAATGACAAACTCCCAAGGCATAACCGCTTCTTGGCCGTATACCATTTTGAATGGCGTACAATTAATAGCCACTTTATAAGCAGTACGATAAGCCCATAGAGCAGATGTCAACTTCAAATCCCAATCAGTTCGATGAGCTTCTACCGTCTTGGTTAAAATAGAGATTAGAGTCTTGTTGGTGCTCTCGGCTTGTCCATTAGCTTGCGGGTAATAAGGTGTAGACTTATGGTGGGATATCATAAAGGTCGTGGTAAGCTCTCTTATTACCTCATTTATAAAATGGGTACCATTATCACTAACAATTTCAAAAGGGCAACCAAATCTTGTGATAATGTTCTCAAAAAGAAACTTAGCTGTTGTCCTCGCGTCAGCTTTTTGTGAAGCCTTAGCTTCAGCCCACTTTGTTACATAGTCCGAAGCAACTAGAATATATCGAGATTGAGTGTTGCGAGCTGCGGGACTAATTGGGCCTACAAAGTCTAAGCCCCATTTTTCAAATGGTTGGGTTACTTTAATAGGATGTAAGGGCATTCTGTCCTTGCGCTGTGTGGTCTTGTAACGTTGGCACTCATCACACCCTTTTGTAAAAAGTGATGCATCCTTAAATAAAGTTGGCCACCAATAGCCTGATTGCAGCACCTTTCTAGCAGTCAGGTCCCCTGAAAAATGTCCTCCTGCTATGCCCATATGTGCTTCTTGCAAGATATACAAATATTCATCCTCGCGGGCACAACGCCTAAGAATATCGTCCTTGCCTAATCTATACAGGGTTCCGGCAATCAAACAATAGGGTTCACATTCTTTTACTAGCCTTCGAGCGATATCCTTACGAAGTTCCTTGGGTGGAAAACCATTAACTAAAAAGTTAACAATGTTCTCACTCCATTCAGGCATAGTCTCAACTATGAATAGGGAAGTATCGGGTAATTCATCATCAACTCCTGTAGGGGCTTCACCATTGGGTATGCGAGACAAATGATCAGCCATGACGTGCCTTTTACCGGGTCTCACTACAATCGTGAAATCAAACTCAAGAAGAATTAACAACCATCGTGTGATTCTTCCTGTGGAGCATGGCTTGTTTACCAGATACAGCAACGCTTGATGATCCACATAAAATACAAACTTGTTTGCCAGAAGGTAGTAGCGAAATTTCTTTACTGCATAAACCATTGCCAAACCTTCTCGCTCTGTAGTGGTGTAGTTCCTTTCAGCATCGTTCAATTGACGGCTTGCAAAGCTAATGGGATAGTCCAATTTATGTTCTCCTGGTTGAGTGAGAACACACCCCAATAGCAAAGTTTGATGCATCAATATGCACATGGAAAATGACATCCCAGTTAGGTGTCCTTAAAATTGGAGCACTTGCTAGTGTTTTCTTCAATTGTTCATAGGCCTGGTCACACTCTTCAGTCCATTTAAATTCAATGAGAAGCTTGTACAAAGGACGTGCTATCTCAGCGAAAAATAAAATAAACCGTCGATAATAACCCACGTGTCCCATGAACCTTTGAACTCCCTTGTAATTGGTTGGTGGTGGTAACTCTAGAATCACTTTAATTTTGCTCTCATCGGTTGAGATACCATTCTTGGATACTATATGCCCTAAAATAACTCCATGCTTGACCCAAAATTGGCATTTGAACGGGTTCAATGAGATACGATATAACCTACATTTTTCAAACACCTTCCGCAAACATGATAGATGTTCTTTCCAAGAAGAGTAAACACAAAGGTCGTCTAAGAAAGCTTCACAAAACTCTCTCAAATATTCTTTAAAAGCAGTGTTTATTAATCGTTGGAATGTAGCAGGGGCATTTGTTAAGCCAAAAGCCATCACACGAAATGCAAACACGCCAAATTCTGTGATGAAGGCAGTTTTAGCTTGGTCCTCTAGCGCTATCGTGATTTGGTTGTAGCCTGAGTACCCATCTAGAAAGCTATAAGCTTCCTTGCCTGCAACTATTTCGAGTACATGTTCGGAATATGGTAGGGGGTAATGGTCTCTTCTTGTAGCTGCATTAACTTTTTTGAGGTCCACGCACACCCTGAGTTTCCCATTCTTTTTTGGCACGATAACTATTGGCGACACCCATTCAGAGTGTTCAATAGGATATATGAACCCACATTTGATAAGCTTTTCTAGTTCTTCTTGAATGATCTTTGCGTACTTAGGATTCATCGGGTAGGGTCTTTGTTGTACGGGCTTCGTTGTGCTAATCATAGGGATTGTATGTTGGACCACAGAAGGCGGAACACCTTTCATATCATAGTATGTCCAAGCGAATACGTCCTTGAATTCCTTGAGAAGCTCTTTGAGGACCGCCTCTTCAACTTCTGTGAGGTCTTGGGCAATAAAAACAGGTTTTGATTCTTCACCGGGGTCAGCTAATTCTATTTCTTTAACTATTGCCGGACCATCATAGATTCCATTATTCCCATCGATAGGTATTCTTTGGGCTTTTGTGTACACAACCTTTGCTTCCCCTGTGGTGTAAGATTTGAAATGTTCTGGTGCAGGATGCAAGTCTGTGGATTCTGGTTGTGCGTTGGTTTGTGCTTCCATTTCTGCTTTCTTGTGTTGTCGAGCTAACTCTTGGTTTTGACGCCTCCTTGCAGTGCGGCTCAACTTTGGCTTGTCTATGATCTCTAATTGGGCTATGTCATGGGGTCGTGGTCTACACCACATAACATTTTGGAGATATTCACCCCAATTGTCTACCAATTTTCGATGAGCATCGCATGCTCCTATATAACTGAGCCATTCTGCTGAGGATCTCTTCTTGTTTATCCTAGCACGTACATTGGCTCGATATCGACGCCTCTTAAGGTTTTTCTTTTTCTTATTTGAGACCTGCTTTTGATTTGCATTTAGATCTGGCTCACTAAAGGAGTCCTCGTTGGTGTCCTCTTCACTCTCGGAGGAGCTATCCTCGGTTGATGTGCTCAATCCTTCCGAATGTTTTGACTGTGAACTTGCTCCACTCTCTAATTCATGAGATTCAGAATCCGTTTCACTCTGGGAGTCAGTGTCCAAGTCGTGTTGGTCAAAGTCTTCTATTGAGCTATCAGTGTCACTGTCAGATTGGTCCACAATTGCCTTGCCCTTAGAAGATGCATGTATGGCACTTATCATGTTCAGAGGTGCAATTTGTGGTACCTCTTCCCCCTCTGGTGTGACCCAAGTGGTTCCTCTATTTCCCCAGGTATCTATGGTTGCAGCTAGGTGTACCCAATCCACATTGTCCGACTCAGTCATCCCAGGTAGGATATCCATATAAGGAGAATCTTGGCCAATGTCTGTATCCTTCTTACAAGTGTAACAATATTGTAGTGGGGCCGAGTGAACTGTGGTGTCAGAGCGATGATCAATAATGGTTTTACTCCCTAAGGGGTGTACCTTACCAGTCACCAAATCCACTCTAAGGACAGAGTCTTGGAATTGCAAATAGACATGATTTTTAGACCAATCGTGAACCATTTGTGCTTCCCTCATGAATGGTCGTCCTAAAATCATTTCATATGACATAAGGTGTTTAGAGAAATCCATTACAATGAACGTATGTCGCACATTGTATCCTAGAACTTTGATCTTAAGATCCTTGAGCATCCCCATAGGTTTGGCTATGGTACCATTTGCCATCTTTACCACAATGTTAGTAACACTGAGGCGGGGTTTTCCCATGGATTCCCAACAATCTTTTGTAACGATGCTAACTCCCGCACCACCATCAAGAATTCCCTTTATAGTTAATCCCTTGGTAGTGATGGGTAGGGTCGCATTAGACTCGTCGCCTTCAAAATACTGCCCTAATTCGTTAATGGGTACCTCAATCACAGACTCGTGTCCATCTAAGTCAAGTGATTGCACATGATTTTCCTCATCAATCATAATCGAGTCAGGCCTATTTGGTTGCGCAAACTGCGGTAATCCCGTTCGTAGCTCTCCGTTAAGGAATGCTCGAAGTGCAAGGAATAACTCAGGATCTCCATACAGCTTTGCTATGATCGTGGTTCGGACCTCAGAAGACATGAAGTCCACTAGTTTGGCAACATTCATTGGCGTTTTGCAGGGTGTAGGTCCTTGACTAGGAACTGGTGAGGATGGAATCTCATATTCCTCAATGGGATCAGGTATTCTTTCGTTAAACATCCTTTCCAACAAGAAGGGTGTATGCTCACTTTCTGATGTCCTGTCCTCACTCCCTTCTTGGATGATACTAGATATGGCTAACGGTCTATGGTTCATGTGGGGTGGATGAACTTGCGTGGGAAACACTGTGTCATGAATTTTTACATGCATGGGTTCTGGTTCTAGTTCCCTTTGAGTCTCCTCCACTAAACCTCTTAGATGTTTCACCTGCTCAATCTCGTCTACTGGGTTTGGATACGTCCCAATCTTCTTTTTACGATTCTTCCCTTTTTGCCCCTGCAGTTTATCTTGGGGGTCTTGGATTGGATTTGGAAACACTTGTGGTGTTTTCAGAGGCTCTTTATGGTTTTCTCTCATTCGGTTTTCATTTGGTTCCATGTTACGGTTTTCTTTGTCGGTCTTTCCCTTTGTGGTATTGATTCTAGTCTCCATTGTCTCGACTGAATCTGAATCATCCTCGAGGTCATTCATATACACGGGGTCATCTCCTGTTCCTATGTTTGTTTTGGAACTTGGCTTTGAATTTTCCGTATTCTGCGACTTCTTCCTTCGTGTCTTCTTTTTCTTTGCTTGGATAATTGACGCGGTATCTCTCTCTTCGAGGATATGTCCTGGCCCTTGAAGCATGGACCGTGTAATCGCATAAGCGGGTGCGACAGGTGGTATTGGCGATGTCACACTAGCAATTTCGACCAAATTCAGGGGTGTGATTTTAGGCGCATTTGGGTTATAGGGGCATTGGGAAATCAAGTGATCTATGCCACAACGATTACATGTGAGTATTGGCATTGCAGACGTGCTCCCTTGATTCACTTGCATCTGTGCAGCATTCTTTTGCAGCCTAATAGGGCACTCCGCTACTCGATGTGGTCCACCACACTCGTAGCATTGAAGAGGTGGCCTCCTAGCCTGGGTGTTGATATTTTGACCTCTGGATGCGAGAGCAGCAGCTTGATAAACCGGCTTGACTTGTCCCCAACAATCTTCCATGTAGTATATAGGACACTCTTCCAATGTATCAAGTCCGTAGGCAATACTAGTGTCTATTTCCTCCTCACAACCATCTGCATAAGCATTAGATGGCTCGCAACCCACTTGGTTCATAGGGGCGACTCTTGGATGCGGGGGCTGCGGTCCTAGCACAGGAGGTGGTAGCGGTGTAGCTTGTACAACATTTTGAGATCTAGGGACCATGTGTTGCGGTAGTTGCTCAACAGGTGGAGTAGGCATCAATACAGGAGCTCGAGGCGCATCCGTCCAGGCTACAGGTGGTCTATTTGCCATCATACGTTTGATCATTAAACAATCCTTAGCTTGGTGACCATACCTACCACATGCGTTGCAAGTTCCATTAAATTTTACTCTAAACGTAGGGCACTCACTAGTGCTATGTGGACCTAAGCAAATGGAACACCATTGTTGCTCCCTTCTTGGATACATGTGACTATTTTGAGGGGGTCGATTATCCTTAAGAGACTCTTGGATTGCCTTGGTGAGGTCTGTCAAGAATGTCTCAAATACCTTTGGCTCATTGGCAATGGGCTTTGCAGTCATGGGTTCATACTCAATGGCTTGTGAGCTAGTGGATCTCGTGTCAGTAGACACCCTCATGCCTGCTATCATCAAGTTGTCCTCTAGTTGGATTGCATTGGAAGTGACATCTTCCCAGGTTGTGATACCTCTAATCACTAGTCCATTATAGATTCCTTCATTCCTCAACCCTCGAATGAATCGATCAAGCAGTTGGTTATTGTTGAAGCGCTCATTTACAGGGCAGCGAGAGTTTAAGTGCTTTAGACGACTAATGAAGTCCCTTACTGACTCTCCTTCCTTACGTTCGGCCTTCTGTAGCTGAGATGCTACACCCCAAAGCACACCTTCTCGTATGTACTCCTTTAGAAACAACCTTCGAAGGGTAGGGTAGATTGTTTTCTCGTCCACCCTTAGGGTCCTATACCAATCTCCAGCCTTCCCACTTAATGTCAAGCTTAAGGCATTGCACTTATGTAGTTCGTTGCGTTCCCCTAAGGAATCACATACTTGTTCAAACACTTCAATGTGTTTTCTAGCATCTTCGTCCCCATTGAATTTTTGCGTGAGTTTGGCAATTTGTACTGCCTTACTTCTAGGCTCTCTATCAGATGCATGACGCATATTTTCCGCGATAGATCGACCTATGGTTTGAGCAAACGCTGCCAAGTCACCTATGTGAGGAGGCAGGGCCGGTGGAGGTACTCTTGGAATCATATGTGGGAGAGGAACGGGTACCGGTCTTGGCATATGTGTGGATGATGCAGGATATGGAACATAACCGGGCATAGGTCCACTCGGATAAGGGCTAGGGAGCGGCACTCGAGGAGCATAAGCAAGTGGTACAATTGGAGGTGTGGGGGCCATGTGTGCATAAGGGGCTAGAGGCACATATGGTCGAGGCCCCGTATTAGGTACTATGACACTAGGTAGTGGCACTGCGCTAACCGTAGATGTCATCAGTACATTCTCTGTTAGGCTTATCCCTAGAGTGAGCACTGTGTTTTCCTTAATAGAGGGTTGAGCCAAGTTAGGGAAGCTAAAGTTTTCGCTCGGAGGCTCAGATTGCATAGAGACCCCAGGTGAAATGACGTAAGATGGGTCCATGGGACTCATTAGAGGAGTCTCCATTTGTGATAGAGTAGGCTGTTGAGCCTTGCTCGTATCCAGAAATCTCATGGGGCCAGTTGAGAGTATATTTACCCCTCGGTTTTGCCTTTCTGATTGAATAATGCCATGGATAACATTACATATCATTTTCTGTTGATCTTCGATGCTCGTGGCACTAGAGGTGGATTGTACAATCTCTATCCATCCTACATGGTAGGCGTGGCCAGAGTGTAGATCCGTCAACACCTCAGTGTGGAGGTCGTATGTCCAATGATCATTAATGAACAATCCTTCTAGAGTCGACGTGTTAACGGTTTCTTGTGAGGTAGAAGCAATGTTGCTCCCCGTGGTTTTACTTGCCACCAACGGTACTCTAGAGGGAACTTCTGAAGGAGGCAGCTCAACAGGGCCTTCTTGGTAAGAAGTTGGTAGGATATCCACATGGACACTCTTTGGGGGTGTGGGGTCCACGTGCGATGTGAAAGGAGAGTCCACTTCCCCACCCCCTTCGCGTGCTTCATCTGCATCAGGTTCCGAGCGAGTAGCTCTACCTAATGTTTCCATGAAACGGCTAAACATACTAGTACTAGGCTGTGGAGCTTCGGGAGGTGCATGGCCTTCTCTCTCAGTGTTTTGGGTAGGGTATGCTTCCATGATTTCTGAGTCGGAGGAGGAATCACTAGCGGCTATTTTAGGGTCTTGGGTGGTGCTACCTTGTGTCCCCGCTGAGGGTCTAGAGCTTATCGTGGATGGGTAATGGGTGTCCGTATGAACAGAGGCACCCTCAATATGCTCGTGTTCTAGCACCCGCCCAGAGCGTAAGTGCATGTGCTTTTGATACCCTAAGGTGTCAAAAAGCTGCTCTAGGAGGCCTTGTGACTAGTTTTTAGCGTGTTTTTTGTTTGTTTTTTTGCTAGATTTTTTAGAGCGTGTCGTGGAATGGGCCGTGTGATAGCTCAAAACGAGCGTATCGGTCAGAGGGTCGTGCCGTGCTTTACAGCCCTCCGTTTGGTCACTCTATGCCCTCGGAATCCCTAAAACTGTCAATTTCTAGTAGGGAACTAGGCCCAAACTAGAAAGTCTAAGGGTGCAAGTGGGAAGAGAAAGGAGGAGAGTGGAGGACTTGTCCCACATGCTCTCATTCTCTCTTGAGGGAGTAGGGTATATATATAAGAGTGAGTCTAGTATATATCATAGGACTGAGGCCTGGGCCTGGGCCTGGGCCTAGGCCTGGGAAAATGATCCCGATCCCGATCTATCTTTTATACAAACCAACCCGTCCGTTTTAAGAGACACGTTTTTTATTTTCGAAAAAATCTCGCCGCCCGCTCGCTCGCGTTTTTAATTTCCGAATTATAAAAAAAAAAAATTCAATTATTATTATTTTATTTTTTTTCCCAAATAACTTTTCTTTTCAAATTTTTATGTTTATTATTATTTTTTTTTTGCTGCAGAAAAACGCAGAAATTGAAAAAAACGCAGAAATTGCAGAAAATGCAGAAAATGCAGAAAAAATGCAGAAATTGCAGCAAATTGACAGAAATGCAGAAAATTGCAGAATTTGAAAACGCCGAACTTGAAAATGCAGAAATTGCGGAAATTGAAAAACGCAGACAATAGCAGAAATTGGAACTTGACAGCAATTGCAGAAAACGCAAAAAACAAAAATCTCCACACACTCCTTCCCTGCCTTTCCTATGATAGAAATTGCACCACAAGGAAGCGTAAAGTGCTAACCGAGCTTAGTGTAAGGCATATCCCCGGCAGCGGCGCCAAAAATGTGCGCTCCTTGCCGCACTGTCGAAGCAAGGGACTTGCCAATACACCGTATGCGAGCCACAAACGGCTCCAAGCACACAACAAGCCTAAACTAGCAAGCTCAAGAAAACAAAGGGTGTGTCACTCACCGCTCTACGCTCGCCTTCGTGGTGGATTCCTCGCCGCGATGAAGAAGAAGCTGCAGTCGTGCCGCGCTCAACCGCTTCGCCGCCGTCGTGCCTTCGTAATGCTCGATCGCACACACACTCTCCCTCTCTCTCTCTCTCTCTCTCACACACACACACACAAGGAGGTGAAGAAGAAGAAGATGGAGATGGAGCAAGAGCACTCTTCAATTGCACAAATGAGAGAATGAGTAAAAATTAGGTTTAGTTGGCTTTTATAGGAGCTCACCCCATTCACACTTGGGCGCCCATGCTTAACCAACTAATCCCTTGAATGTCCAAGTTAAAGTGCGCCTCTCATCGACGATCACTCTACCTTTCCCTATTGGTCCGACAAGCCCGGTACCTGACTCTACCAAATACATAATACACGTCCGTCGTAGGTGATGGGTGTCCATGTGCCGTGAGGGTTAACAGTCACAAACCTCAACAAAACTAACAATGCTTACACTTAATTGAAAGAGCATTCAAAGAGGAACCCAATGTAAGTTTCAAAAGCAAAAACAGATTACCCAATCATTAGTTGCGATGATTACAAGTTGAAGCAGCTTGGCCTCTTGAGCGTGCCCACAGTAGAGCACCTTCTTCCTCTAAAAGATAAGCCTCTTTTCACATTAAGGTTATCCTAGGGCTTTCTAAATGACTAGTGGCCGGATCACATGGACCTTTACACATATCATGACAAAATTACAACTTAGGGAATCAACCAGCTACTCTAAAATCCAGATTTACATACAGTGTAGCTACACTAGCTCAAAAAAATAATAGAGTACAAATGTGGTGTTAAGATAAGTGTCCAACTAAGTGGATACCTGTTCAGTCAATCCACCAGCAGATGCCCTCAATAAGCTATTGTGGAAGCACACACACTTAGAATATCCATAGCTGAGATGTCTATTTTAAAGAAAAAATACACTGGCTTCATCGTGCAACTCCAAAGAAGGCTATGTTTGAGGTTTGTGGTTTCGCCCAGAGATGAGGGTTGTATTGATGTTCCATTGATTCCATTGCATGTATTTTTCCTTGGGTAATGGAAACTCAAAAATGACATTGTTGTTGTAATTTTTGGAAATCTTTGTAACCTTTTTGAAGAGATCAATGTTGGACTTGATCTTTGCTAAGGTTCTCCTTTGTGACATGGACCTCAAAAGATCCACAAGGCTTTTTTTGCCTCACTCTATCTTATTACATATATTGCAAGAGCCACACACATAATTGTCAATCCGTGGGACATATGTGACATGACTAGTGCATGGAGGCCACTAGTGGTTTTAAATCTATTGAAAAACACACTCAATATGTATCTACTCAAATGCAACACGCAATCGTTTGTTGTTTCACATCGGCAAGAAAATCATGATAGTTCACCAAGCTACCATACTCAAAACTACACCAAACTTATAAGATAAGTAAATAGCGTTTAGACTCACATTCTTGGGTCTCAAATCCATTTTTTGACCACTTGAAAAGAAAAAGTTTCTTATTAGCAAGGCAAATTTGACCTAATTGGTTTTGGTCTAGAATGCACCTAAAAGCTTAGCCTTGATGCTCCAATATCCCTCCTATAGCTGAAGTATGGTTTTACTGTTTAGATAATGAGTTATGAGTTGATTAACAAGAGGATTACTCACAAAAAATTACAAAACCATCACAAGAGACTTATGTTATTGTGTAGAGCTTTCACTTGTTGATGTGTAGACATAGTACATCCCCGATAACTAGTGTAATAACTTTGCCAAAAGGGACCATAGCAAAAAATTGCGAAAAGTTAATTAAAACACCCAAATTTTTCCAGATAGCCAAAATCACAAAGCAGACATAGAACTTTGTTTTTGAATGACAAAAAGTTGTCCAAAGCCAAAAATAAGTGGTGGAGTGGACTATTGGCACTAATCATCAAGCCAAATTTGATGTTCAAATTTGATGAAACATGGATCATGATCCATGACCCCCATCAAGATTTGAGCAGTATGTAGCTGAGACATAGACAAACAACTTTCCCAAAAGAACCATTTGCAAAAAAGTTGAAAAAAGTGGTCAAAAAGAAAAAACCAAAACATTCTTGAAATCGCTACAATATACTGTATGATTTACTTTTGGTTAGGCAAAACTGAGCCAAATTCAAAAATTTGTGGATGAACAGGCTACAAAGATCATAAGCTATCAGCACACCAGAGATCAAGTCCAAAAGTGGTAGAACATGGATCGTTATCCATGAACCCCTAAGGATTTTTTGAACAAAATATTTTTCAGCCTATAGCAAATACCATTGTGAACAAAAGTCCCCAAAGAACCACTATCAAAAAAGTTCAAATAGTGGGTCAAAAGGGCAAAAAAGTGGATGAAACCCTAAAACAGACCTAGGGATTAACTTTTTAACCTAAACAAGTCCAAATTTTACAAAAACCATATAGAAAGGATCAATGGACCAAGAGAAAGTTGTGTGTCAAGTTTCAGTACCTTTTGACACAAGGGTACATGGATCACGATCCATGTTCCCCTGTCCATCGAGGCCAAACTTGTACCATAGCTAGAGGACATCACAAGGAGTCTAGTGGTTTTTTCATAACGGAATTTGGATATCAAAAACCAAGTCAAAAGCCCAGAACTGTCAAGCAAAGTGCCAAAACTGACCTAATTTCAATGCAAAGGTCCATTTTCAAAAATAAATCGATACCATAGGACCTACTATTCATGTTGATTTTGATGGTACCAAGAAAAGTCAATCTGGGCTCCAAACATGGATCGCAATCCATGACCCCATAGTGATGGCTTGACTTGAAAATTTCTAGATCAATAGTGCATACATAAGGATACATATCCCCAAGTCCAATTTTGGAAAAAAGAACATCAAATTTGGGTAAAAAAGGAGCAAAATAGCTGACATACTAAAACCGTAGTGTAGACCTAGTGTTGGCAATTTGACCTGTCAAACCAAGTCCAAATCCAAAATGATTTGAGATATAGCTTGTGGATATAGTCAAGAACAAAATCCTAAGAGATCAAGTCCAGAAGTGGTGGAACATGGATCGCGATAGATGTCCCCCAACCTTAGAATTTGGCAAAAATTAATACAGAGCTTGTGCATAACCTTGTCTACATACTGTCAAAATTTGGGCTAAAAATTTGACAGGGGATCATGGATCGTGATCCATGTACCTCTTCATAGTGCGGGTATCTGACTTGATGATCTTGTAGACATACTTGAGGAAATCTTAAATCTCAAGTTTGAGCTAAAAACATCTTCTAGAGACCAATATACAAGTCAAAGTTCATGTGTTCTAGTCTTCAAACTATTTTGAGTGCTGTTTCAAGTGTAATTGACCAAAATCGCTCTAACTTTTGATAGAAAAATTCAAATTGAGTCAAGTAAATCCAGGAAGAAAGCTTGCGATTTTGGTTTTGAAGTTGAATGTTTTCAGGTTTCCTAATTCCAAACTTTTACAGTACCCAATACTAGTTTCCAAAGACCAAAAGAGTCATAAATTTTTAACTTTTGAGGAGAGAGACCTTACCAGGGGCAAACGAGATAAGTTACACTAAGCCAAAGAGGACTATCATTGACAAAGAACCCACATTTTTGTCTCAAAAAGAAATCAACAACATATCGGTGAGAACTGGAAGAAAAGCATGGAAAGCTAAACAAGACAAAATGAGAGCAAAGAGGATGAAGGAGAAAAAAATGTTGCAAATAGAACCACACCAAACCAAAGAACTGCTTAAACAAGAACAAGAGAAAAAGAAAAACGCAAAGGAATGTGAAGTTTCAAAGATTGACACAGGTGGTTCGGTCTTGGTCAAGAAAGTGAATGAGCACTTAGATTCAATTTTTAAGGCCTATGAAGCTAAGCTTAAACCCAATCAAACCCAAGAGCATAGATGGCTAATGTATCCTTATCCACCACCGTATGAAAAAGAGAGGTTGCAAATGTACAAAAAGCTCATCTAGGTGGCCCAAGCTCTTATGTAACCACATGTTTTAGATGCTCCAAAAATGGAGGTGCTAATCTGCAAAAGAATCCAAAAAATGGAGAACCAAGGTAATGTGAACAGAGACCAGGAAGAGCCAGAAGTTGAGGCATCTTTAGATACAAGGAAAGTAGCCAATGCCACAAATGGGGTGGGCTCACAAGCAGTGATGTCAATTCCGGAGATAGAAGAACCATGGCCACAATCCTTTTGGGAATCAATTAGAAACCAAAAAGATGGTAGTGCTACTTTACAGTCAGCACCTATCCCTGAGATAAACATGGATCATGAATTTTTCCTCCTACGGATATATGATCTCTATATGAGGATGTCGGGTATCTTGCATATGAAGAGAGCAAACCACACCCTCTACAGACTTTGCCATCTTTCATAGGAGAGCTGAAAACAAAATTTGAGGTTAGAGTGGTACCTTCTTAGTGGAAAGCCACACCAAAAATGATGGATACCAAGAGCTTGCACGAATTGATATCTTCTTCTATACAATGCACACTTTCTCTCTCAAGGTGTTTGGCCATTTGGACCCATTGATGTCTCTGTTTACAACACCTTGGTCCAAATGGGAAAACACCTAGAAAAGATGGGGTTGAAAATCCCTTCACATGACCAACATGGATGAAACTTCCCCTAAGAAACCACAAGAAAAACTAGTACCAGCAAATACGGTGGGTGATTATTGCAAAAGCGAGGAAGGAAACACCACCTTACTACTCAAGTACAAAGGAGTAAAGAAGGTTATGATATTATATAGTGGGACAAGAATTACCATTTTAACCAAAGTAATGTGGGAAAAATGGAAAAAGCTTGCTCTTAGGACAACTCAAATGAAACTTCAATTAGCGGATGGATACTTGGAGATACTGATAGAAATGTTAGAACAAATCATTGTATCCTCATGTGGCATTGTGTATGAGCACACCTTTGCCATAATGAGCTTTGATAAGAGCAACAACTTTGATATCATATTGGGAAGACCATTTATGCGTCAGCTCAAAATGGTATAAGACTGGGGCCATGACTATATCTACTTAAGACACAAAGAGGTCACTAGAAAAATCAGTGTCAAAGCATAGTTATAGAGATGTAGAGCAAACCTCGAGGGAAGAATTAAACTCCACAACTAAACAGGAAAAGGAGGTACCTGCTTGGTTGCAAAGAAAAACTCATATTTGGATTTACGGGGTATCAGAATGCGAGAGTCTTAAAAAGGAAGAATTCATCCTAGAGCATTCAACAGAAGATAAAAGCTAACATTAAGGAACCCATTTCCAGAGGAGTTATTTGAACCCTTTGGATGGGATCAAATACTTGCAACTCTTGATTTCTATGTACATGAGGTGACCAACACCAAATTTTGCGACAAAGATGGCTATGATATAAGACCCTTTGTAATGGTTTTGGTTGTTCAGGAAACCAAAAACCTCTTTGAAGCTACTGAAGCAAAACTGATAAGTGATTGCAAAAGAATTGTGGAAGAAATTTCTATATTGGATCCTCCACATGATGTTGAAGACAAACTTTCAAGTGGCTATGCCATAACTTCCTTATTTATGATAAAGGTGTTGAAGGAAGCTAACAAGGTTTGTGTGTGAAAGAAAAAAAGGTGAGACAAATAGCTATGTCATGGAGTATGGTGCCAAAGTTCAAACGAACAAAGCAGAGAAACCACAAGAATATGTCGTCATTGACATACTTGAAGAATCAACAAAAGTTGTTTCATAGAAGCCGACTCAAGAAAAAGTGCAAATGAAAGCAGATGGAGGAGAGAAGTCTCCAGGTTCACTAACAAATATTCAGCAAACACAAGATCAATAGATGAACAAGTGTTGTGGGAGAGAATCACAACACCTATAAATTATATGCAGCACAACCTAGATCAACATAATGTCAATCAAGGACATAGATGACACGATAGGCGCACGAAGGCAATCTCTTAGCTTGTCAAGCTGAGACCATCCCACGCATACAACACTCTGGAAGGCTAACTAAACTACAATCTAGAATCTCGCTACTCTCAACTACACCACCCAACCCACATATGCACAAACGAAAGGAAACTCATTAAACATACCAGAATTGTACAAAACTGAACGAACGTCATCCCCTCACTAGGATACACATCTCCTAAAGCCTCTACACTCACAATACTAGCTTTAAACCCATCTGCACAAAATGCGTACGAAGGCAAAGTCGGATTTTAGAAGTGCCCAAAACTGAATTCTATGAGTACCTATGTGTAGCTTATGTCACCAAGATTCTAATGACTACTTGCACGCAGAAACAAACATTATTTGATATACTTACAGATGCAAATAGCTTGTAGATGCACGAGTGCTTTTGCTCCGTTCCGCAAGGAATGCTTGGCGTTGTCGCATATCTCTTGCCTAGCCTAGCACAATGGTGTTGTTGGATCTCCAATGTGATGAACGAGCGGAGAGTTGCGTCAGGAAGAAACTCACGCTCTCTCTCTTTCTCTCTCACACACAGTTGACGGCAACTTAAAACTTGATTATGATAAAAGTTCTTCTAATTACAAAATGACCTAGGTACCTTATATACTAAGGCTACCATAGGGTAAACCTAAAATAGAGTTCAAGGGGTAAAATGGCTTTATGTACAATTTGGAAGTGTCATTGTACCCCCTGCTACAACTAGACTAACTAATCATTACAAATGATGTTTTTAACCATAGTCTGTAGCATTTCATAACTCCTAGAAAATAAGGCGTTGGTACAAAAATTGGCTGTTGATCCACGAGTCAACACTCCCCCCTCCGAATTCATGTCGTCCTTGACATGACCTGGTTGTCAATGCTGGTGTGGTATTTGTTGTCGCTTTGTTGATGTAAAGAAAGTATATGATGTAGCCTTTGCCTGAGCTTATCCTGTTTGTCCAATCCAATGTGCATCATCTTCACATGATTCAAGAGAATCATAATTGATGACAACTATCTACCAATTTTGTGTGTCTTCCTCATTTTCAAAAACAACTTCTACAATCTATAGAATTGCATGATTGGCTTTCATATGTTGTGAGCCAATGAAAAATTTGTAAGGATTCTGTAGAAATTGTCTGGCTAAACCAAGTTCAACTTCTTTAGGCCAAGTTGCACTCCAATGCAAAGTCTATTTGTCAGGCCAAATCTGGGAGATAATTTTTATGACGTGAGGTTCAAAACCCATGTCTAGCATTTGATCTGCCTCGTCAAGGACAAGATATGTAACCTTGCAAAGGTTGGTTTTTCTACCATTTGTGTTTGTTCTTCTTTGTTGGTGACTCCTTTGTTCCTACACCAAGGTAATCGAAGCCTCATTTGCCATTTTTAGCTTTTGTGTGCTGTGTAAATCATTATACTCCTCCTACTTGATACATGACTTAAATTAAATCCTGACAAACCCCAATTAATCCCCCAAGTTAGTAACTTGCATCAAAAGGGACTTATTCTACATCATTCGCGATAGTGATGAGCTATCCTTGTCCATTTGTCTCCAAAATTCATATACATGATGTACAAGGTACATAAGTGGCTATCATGGCTACAAATCTGAAAAAAATGCATCCTTGGCAAGGGATTATACTATTTTTTTAAAAATAAACATCCTTAGCTTGTATTCTCTATTTGTAGCCTCCTTAGAAAGTTTGGCTTGATTTTGACTTGTATTTGGCTCTTTTCTAGATGTCAATCTTGGGAATGACTGACATGTATCTCTGGCACCTTCTGGCTGCCAATTACAGGTATCCCTTGTTTCTCCTATAGACATCTATCAAAAGAGATGACTGAACTGTCATTTTTTTCCCTTCTGTTCTTGTCAGTATTGTTAGTCCCTTTTGTTTTTTAGGCTTCATTAAGTCACATACAATATAGAAGATTTATAGTATAAAGATCTACTTCCTGTATACTACCTTATAGTTGCATGAAAATTTGATGGAAACTTTACATCTAATGGGTGCTTTCGTCTAGTCCCATCACCAAATTCCTTTGTCCTTGTAGGCCAACCCAGAGTTGGATGACCATTCTCAGTCATTGTTGGCTTCATGTTGTTGTTGAAGGCTGATCATCATTCTTTTCTTACCTCTAACATAACCCATTGTGCGTATGGATTTTGAGGCATACCTTGTGAAGTGTCATCATTTCCTTGGACCTTCTTTGTTTTGTACGACGCGATATCTCTTCGATCTTTTCTTCATTTGAATTTGTTACCATATACATGTGGTAGTGATTTGTGTGAACACACTAGGACCACCGGGGCATTTTTTCCCTCTTTAGGAGGTTTTTTCCCCCGAGCATTGTATATATGCCCATCACTCTAGGGCTATCTATCTTTCCATTGCACACTAAGTAACACACTCTGTATTGTGTGCCTTGAGATTCCATCGTCTTCTCCAAGATGTGTGGGTCTCTCTGCAACCCTTATTCCAAGAATTGGTATCAGAGCAGGTTACGTCCTCCCGGGCTTAGTCGCCAGCTGCTCCAGCACACGTCTGCTCAGATTTTTGATTCGGGCTCATTTCGGCCTTCGTTTCCACTACAGGCTATTGTAATGCACATGCTATTTTGTCATTTTGTGCAGAATTTCTGTCAGTGCCGCTTTTTGCATAACAGGTGCCTTATAGTCTTCTACGGTTTGTGCTATATAGCACGTGTTGTTCCCGCTCCATTTCTCCTATTTTTTAGCAGTTTTCACATCAGGTGTAGCATTTACCAGGGCTGACAACAACAACACAGATGTGTTCAAGATGTTTGTTGTTGAGGACAGGTTGGATGGGGACAATTACCCTATGTGGGCTTACATGGTGCAACATGTTTTTGTGTCAAAGGGCGTCTGGAATATTGTGCAGGGCATTGATGTACGTCCTAGTTCTGAGGATGTAGGCGATGTTGAGGATGTTGCAGGTCTTGCTGCAAGGATTGCTGTTGTTAGAGTTGTTTTGCCTACGATAGAACAAGGTCGTTGGGATGTTAAGGATGCACAAGCTCATGCATTGATTGTGTTGTCTGTGAAGCGCACCATTGTTCCTCATATCCATTCAGCAAAATCTGCAACATGCTTGGATATATTGGCTGGTCTTTATGCAAGTCGCAATGAGGCTAAAATTGCTTTCCTGCGTAAAGAGCTGGAGTCGAAGATTATGCATGAGGAAGATGATATTGACACTTTCCTTGCTAGTGTAAAAGGATATCAATGAGCAGCTTATTTTTGAAGGTGAAGTTATTTCAGACGGTTCCCTTGTGCGGACTGTTCTTGATGCCCTACCAGATTCTTACCAGACTTTTGCTAGTACTTGGAGACTTATGACCCAAGGAAATCCAGAAGTTGTCAAGTTTGATGCATTATGCACATTGCTATTGCAAGAGTCACTTTTCAAAAAAAAAAGGACTAGACAGCATGCAGTTGAACAGGCTTTTATTGCTTCTCAAAGAAAGGGTGGTAACAGCAATGCAGCCACTTCTTATGGTTCTGCTGCGAGTGGCAAAATTTTTGTTCCCAATTCTTCTGCTGGCAGCACTTCGTCTGGAAATTCTGGTGATAAGGGAAAAAAGAAGATGCGTTGCCATTATTGTAAAGCTAATGATCACTTGATCAAGTCGTGTCCTAAGTTGAAGGCCAAAGAGGCTAAGAAGAAAGAGGGTGGTTCCATTGCAAATGTTGGTTCCACTACAAATGCAGCCATTGTTGAGTCTTCTGTGAAAGGAGACTGTGATGCTGATGTTGATGTAGAATGGGCTTTTAGCACAGAGTGCACTTACAATCTTGCTGTCCATGATGCATGCTTGTCAGTTGTTGTAGATTCACATGTGTGGTATTTTGATAGTGGTGCTACAAAGCACATTACCTCACATCGTGAATTGTTTACCTCTCTCGAGTCTATCCCTCATGGGAACTCAGTCACTTGTGCCAACAATGCCTCTTATCCGGTTCTAGGAGCTGGAAAGATTGTGCTTACTGCTGCAAATGGCAGTTCCTTCACACTTGTTGATGCACTTTATGTACCAGGGATCAAGAAGAATCTCTTGTCTGTATTCGCACTTGCTAGACTTGGACTTGTAGTCAAATTTGTGGATGACAGATGTACAGTTCATGATCTTAGTTTTGGTGATGAAATTGTTGCATCTGGCCTTTTGTGCCGTGGGCTCTATAAGCTCACTTTGTATGACAAGTGTGGACAAAATTTTGCAAATGCTGTTGCAGATTCAAGGGCTATTTCAGATGCAAAACTTTGATGCACGTTTTGGTCATCTGAATTTTTCGAGTTTGCTGCATTTGCAAAAATCTGATATGGTTGCTTCTTTGCCACCTCTTGAAGCACCTGCCACTACATGTTTGTGAAGGCTGTATTTTGGGTAAGATGCAGCGTTCTAAGTTTCCAAAGGATGGTTCAATTCGGGCCACATGCAGGTTGCAGCTTGTGCATAGTGATGTTTGTGGGCCCATGCAAACTCCATCCATGGGCAATTACCTATACTTCGTGACTTTCATTGATGATTACTCCAGGCATGCATGGGTATTTCCGCTTAAAGAGAAGTCCGAACTTTTTATGTGCTTCAAACAATTTCTGGCTATGGCAAGAAATTGTCTCAAAATGTACTATGGGCACCCTCCGTTCCGATCGAGGGGGGGAGTATATGTATCATGAATTCAATGCAATTTCTGGCTACTTGTGGGATAAAACACCAATGTACAGTGCCTATACACCTCAACAAAATGGTGTTGCTGAGAGGAAAAATAGGTCACTTACGGAAATGGCACGATGTATGGTCAAAATTCAAGCTTTGTCGCATTCTTTTTGGCTTGAGGCCATCATGTGTGCCACTTATGTACTTAACAGGTGTCCTACGAAAGCTTTATAGTCT
This sequence comes from Adiantum capillus-veneris, assembly GCF_014529385.1. Classification (NCBI taxonomy): domain Eukaryota; kingdom Viridiplantae; phylum Streptophyta; class Polypodiopsida; order Polypodiales; family Pteridaceae; genus Adiantum; species Adiantum capillus-veneris. The sequence continues at coordinate 130,073,784 of NC_140939.1, read as the reverse complement.
ATTACTCCATATGAATCATGGCATGATAGCAAGCCTTCTATTGAGCACATGTGTGTTTTTGGCTGTTTGGCATATGCTTTGGTGCCACAAGTGCAACGCAGAAAACTGGATGATAAGGCTGTCAAATGTATTTTTGTTGGTTATAGTGCTGAAAGCAAAGGTTACACGTTATATCATCCACAAACAAAGCGTATTCTGGTTTCACGAGATGTACTGTTTGTGGAAGATTCTGTTCAGCCCTTAGTGTCATGTACTGGAGACAGTAATGTAAGTGAAAGTCGCCTTTCAAGTCTTCTAAATAACGTTCAGTTAAACCAACGGTCCCCTAACTAGACTAAACGTGCACTAATTTGCCATATATTTGGGACTTCAAAGCCATTTTAGCAATTTTCTGATTATGCGTTCGTATTTCACTTACTTTGCTATGCTTTGTAGTCCAAATATATCTGCCCTCCCAGTTTCGTAGTCCAACTCTCTAATATGCACTATTTCTCATGTATGCATCTCTAGATATGTTATTTATGGTTAAAATTTGAGTTCTAATATACATTTTTAATGGATTATTTAACCAGGATTTATCAACACGCAATCATTTAGACATTTACTTGACCGCTAGAGTTCAAAACTACACTTCAGAACTCACACATTCTAGACTCCTAAAACAAAGCAATCACTTATTGGATTTCAGATTAATGAACATTGCATCTAGAATCACTGAATAGATTTGCAAACTTTTCAATCAAAAACACCAGAATAATCTCGTAGAATGTAAATTTTCATTGAAATTGCCAAAAATTGTCAATGATCTAATTTCCTTTCCCAAATGCCATCATTCATGCATCAATATGCAACATTTCATTTCCAAATATGCTTTTAATGCAGATACATCTTCAAATGATCAAATTTATTCTCAATTATGGAACTAATGTATGAAAATAATATTGTTTTTAAGTTTATAATTCTTCTATCTAATATGTTTTTAAGATTTCAACTTTTTTTTAATGTTTGTAAGTATTAAAAAAACTAATTTGCTGCAGAGAGGATCTCTCTCTTACACTATATCCATGCAACAGCCCTCTTTCTATCTATTCTTCTTTCACTACAAACAAGAATGAATCCTTCTCTCTCTTACTTTCAAATGACGCTACAGCAGAACGATTCTCTCTTTCTTTCTCCTACTCCCATACACATACACACACAAAATTGAAACAGAAAACTCTCTCTCTATTTCTTGCATTCACATTCAGAAAAGGAAGACATTGTCTATCTTACTACACACACAGATACACTCACATGCGGCCCACTCTCTCTCTCTGCAATTAGCATTACAGAGAATTCATTCTCTCTCTCACACACTACACACACAATGCTTTTTCTCTCTCTATTGGCACTCTTCGAATATGGCATGCATGCACTCACTCGGTGCTTCCCATGCTCCCTCACTCGCACTCGACTCTGGCCCACAAAACCTCTCCTTAGCGCCAATCCCTTTCTCTCTCCCTCTCGGGCTCGCAACCTCACCAAGCAGCGCCTCCTTCAGGTGGCTCTCCATGCATTCTCCTGCTCTCTCGTTATGAGAGTACACACACCCCCGCACACAGAGGGTAGTCCCCTTGGCTCTCAAATGAACTCGACTCCCTCTATCACGACCCCTGCAGTCCCTTATACAGCACCCGGCTTCCTCTCTGGCTCGCCTCTCATAGCCTCACCTTCGTCTTGCCAATGAGTGCACACACACATAGGGTCGCCCACTTGGGCTCCCTCCTCCTCCTCACTGGCGATCCCTTGGCAGCTCTGGCTTGCCCTCTTCTCGCAACTCCTACTCACACCACTAACGATGGGCTCTCTCTCTCTCATCCTATGCTCTGCACACCCAGTGCAACCCTTCTCAGCCCCTCATGGGCTCGCCTCTCACAACACCCTCTCCAAGCTGAGCTTTCAGCAACGAACCCCCTCGCGGCCCACACTTCCCAACTGCTTTCAATTTCTGATTAGAAAATTAGCCATGCAAAAAAAACATTTTTTCTGATTTATTATCATAACCTCCGTTCACATGCTCCTACTTGGAAATGGTCTCATAAGTATTAAAACCCCCAAGACTTCAAAGATCTAGGACGGAAAGCCTTGAACTTAAAATTTATTGCTATCCCTTGGTAATCCTCCTCTTTTGACTTCTTAAAGGAAATCCCAAAAGACCTCAAAGATCTATGCGACAACAGCTATTCATTCTTTATCCTTGATACTATAGATAACAGACCTCTCTCTCTCTCTATGTCCTACTTGGACTCAACATAGGGTAACCCTTTTTCATTTACTTACTCTCCTGTCTATCAAGGCAATCATCAAAAGAAGAATTTTCGTGTCGTAAAGACACTTGAGCTCACAACCCCACTGCGGTCACTAACATCTATGAATTTTTTTTGAGTTTCTTTCGGACCAAGCTCAAAGTCTAGCTAGTATCTGATCATTTAGTCGGCTAAACTTAGGCTAGGGACTCATTTAGAATTGATAATTTCCTATTCAGCACAAACTGAGATACCTAATGGTCATAGCTTGAATTTAGAGTCATTAAGATAGCTATCAGCAAGTTCCCTAAGACTGACTCCAGTCATCAAATGATTGACTACTTTAGGTAAAAACTTATCAGCAACAAGCAGTCATAAAAACTAACAAACATTAGCACTAATGCATCCATTATGGCAATCATGAACATGCTAATGCACCTAACATGCCCGTGCAAATCCCCAAGGTACCCCAGTTTTGGTACAAATGTAAAAATATTCTGGTGTATACAGTAAGCTCACACGACATTTATGACACTTTGTTGCCTCTTTTCAGTGGTGGAAATATGAATGTAAGTTCCAATGAGGCAAATGTACAGCCTATGGGGTTTCTGAAAATGTTACAGATCAGCCTATTACTGATGCAGAGGTATGCCAAAATGGCTGGTACACACTTTGCGTGACAGTAAATTGGATGCACCTTTGTCTAGTCGTACTCGTTCAGGCTCTCTCCATGCATCTTATGCATCAGATTGTTATGCTTTGGCTGTGTCTAGCTTACATGATGTTGAAGAGCCTCTGTCTTTTGATGAAGCACATAATTTAGAACATTGGATGGCTACCATGGAATCAGAATATGATGCACTTATAGAAAATGACACATGGACTTTATGTGATTTGCCTCCTAGCAAAAAGGCCATTGACACAAAGTGGGTTTACAAGTTGAAACGCAAGGCGGATGGTGAGATCGATCGCCATAAGCCTCGGTTTATTGCAAAGGGTTATGCAGAACAAAAAGGCAAGGATTATAAAGAGACTTTTGCTCCCACTTGTCGTATGACTACTGTGCATTTTCTATGTGCATTGGCAGCTCATTTTGGTTGGAATGTACATCAATCAGACATTGTTACTGATTTCTTGAATGGTGACATATTTGAGGAAGTTTATGTAACGCAGCCTCGCACTTCTAAGTTTCCAAAGGATGGTTCAATTCGGGCCATATGCAGGTTGCAGCTTGTGCATAGTGATGTTTGTGGGCCCATGCAAACTCCGTCCATGGGCAATTACCTATACTTCGTGACTTTCATTGATGATTACTCCAGACATGCATGGATATTTCCGCTTAAAGAGAAGTCCAAAGTTTTTACGTGCTTCAAACAATTTCTGGTTATGGCTGAAAATGTCTCAAAATGTACTATGGGCACCCTCCGTTCCGATCGAGGGGGGGGGTATATGTATCATGAATTCAATGCATTTCTGGCTACTTGTGGGATAAAACACCAATGTACAATGCCTTATACACCTCAACAAAATGGTGTTGCTGAGAGGAAAAATAGGTCACTTACGGAAATGGCACGATGTATGGTCAAAATTCAAGCTTTGCCGCATTCTTTTTGGCTTGAGGCCATCATGTGTGCCACTTATGTACTTAACAGGTGTCCTACGAAAGCTTTGCAGTCTATTACTCCATATGAATCATGGCATGATAGAAAGCCTTCTATTGAGCACATGCGTGTTTTTGGCTGTTTGGCATATGCTTTGGTGCCACAAGTGCAACGCAGAAAACTGGATGATAAGGCTGTCAAATGTATTTTTGTTGGTTATAGTGCTGAAAGCAAAGGTTACAAGTTATATCATCCACAAACAAAGCGTATTCTGGTTTCACGAGATGTACAGCTGTTTGTGGAAGATTCTGTTCAGCCCTTAGTGTCATGTACTGGAGACAGTAATGTAAGTGAACGTCGCCTTTCAAGTCTTCTAAATAACGTTCAGTTAAACCAATGGTCCCCTAACTAGTTTAGACGTGCACTAATTTGCCATATATTTGGGGCTTCAAAGCCATTTTAGCAATTTTTTGATTATGCGTTTGTATTTCACTTACTTTGCTATGCTTTGTAGTCCAAATATATATGCCCTCCCAGTTTCGTAGTCCAACTCTCTAATATGCACTATTTCTCATGTATGCATCTCTAGATATGCTATTTATGGTTAAAATTTGAGTTCTAATATACATTTTTAATGGATTTTTAAACCAGGATTTATCAACACACAATCATTTATACATTTACTTGACCGCTAGAGTTCAAAACTACACTTGAGAACTCACACATTCTAGACACCTAAAACAAAGCAATCACTTATTGGATTTCAGATTAATGAAATTGCATGTAGAATCACTGAATAGATTTTCAATCAAAAACACCAGAATAATCTCGTAGAATGTAAATTTCCATTGAAATTGCCAAAAATTGTCAATGATCTAATTTTCTTTCCCAAATGCCATCATTTATGCATTAATATGCAACATTTCATTTCCAAATATGCTTTTAATGCAGATACATCTTCAAATGATCAAATTTATTCTCAATTATGAAACTCATGTATGAAAATAATATTGTTTTTAAGTTTTTAATGCTTCTATCTAATATGTTTTTAAGATTTCAACTTTTTTTTAATGTTTGTAAGTATTAAAAAAACTAATTTGCTGCAGAGAGGCTCTCTCTCTTATACTATATCCATGCAACAGCCCTCTTTCTCTCTATTCTTCTTTCACTACAAACAAGAATGAATCCTTCTCTCTCTTACTTTCAAATGACGCTACAGCAGAACGATTCTCTCTTTCTCTCTCCTACTCCCATACACATACACAAACAAAACTGAAACAGAAAACTCTCTCTCTATTGCATACACATTCAGAGAAGGAAGACATTGTCTATCTTACTACACACACAGATACACTCACATGCGGCCCACTCTCTCTCTCTCTCTCTCTCTCTCTCTCTGTAATTAGCATTACAGATAATTCATTCTCTCTCACACACACTACACACACAATGCTTTTTCTCTCTCTATTGGCACTTTCTGAATATGGCATGCATGCACTCACTCGGTGCTTCCCATGCTCCCTCACTCGCACTCGGCTCTGGCCCACAAAACCTCTCCTTAGCGCCAATCCCTTTCTCTCTCCCTCTCGGGCTCGCAACCTCACCAAGCAGCGCCTCCTTCAGGCGGCTCTCCATGCATTCTCCCGCTCTCTCGTTATGGGAGTACACACACCCCCACACACAAAGGGTAGTCCCCTTGGCTCTCAAATGAACTCGACCCCCTCTCTCACAACCCCTACAGTCCCTTCTACAGCACCCGGCTTCCTCTCTGGCTCGCCTCTCACAGCCTCACCTTCGTCCCCCCAATGAGTACACACACACATAGGGTCGCCCACTTGGGCTCCCTTCTCCTCCTCACTCGCGTTCCCTTGGCGGCTCTGGCCTGCCCTCTTCTCGCAACTTCTGCTCACACCACTAACGACGGGCTCTCTCTCTCTCTCATCCGATGCTCTGTACACCCAATGCAACCCTTCTCGGCCCCTCATGGGCTCGCCTGTCACAACGCCCTCTCCAAGCTGAGCTCTCTGCAACGAACCCCCTCGCGGCCCACACTTCCCAACTGCTTTCAATTTCTGATTACAAAATTAGCCATGCAAACAAAACTTTTTTTCTGATTTATTATCATAACCTCCGTACACATGCTCCTACTTGGAAATGGTCTCATAACTATGAAAACACCCAAGACTTCAAAGATTTAGGCTGGCAAGCCTTGAACTTAAAATTTATTGCTATCCCTTGGTAATCCTCCTCTTTTGACTTCGTAAAGGAAATCCCAAAAGACCTCAAAGATCTATGCGACAACAGCTATTCATTCTTTATCCTTGATACTATAGATAACAAACCTCTCTCTCTTTATGTCCTACTTGGATTCGACATAGGGTAACCCTTTTTCATTTACTTACTCTCCTATCTACCAAGGCAATCATCAAAAGAAGAATTTTCGTGCCGTAAAGACACTTGAGCTCACAACCCCACTGCGGTCACTAACATCTCTGAATTTTTTTTGAGTTTCTTTCGAACCAAGCTCAAAGTCTAGCTAGTATCTGATCATTTAGTCGGCTAAACTTAGGCTAGGGACTCATTTAGAATTGATAATTTCCTATTCAGCACAAACTGAGATACCTAATGGTCATAGCTTGAATTTAGAGTCATTAAGATAGCTATCAACAAGTTCCCTAAGACTGACTCCAGTCATCAAATGATTGACTACTTTAGGTAAAAACTTATTACCAACAAGCAGTCATAAAAACTAACAAACATTAGCACTAATGCATCCATTATGGAAATCATGAACATGCTAATGCACCTAACATGCCCGTGCAGATCCCAAGGTACCCCAGTTTTGGTACAAATGTAAAAATATTCTGGTGTATACAGTAAGCTCACACGACATTTATGACACTTTGTTGCCTCTTTTCAGTGGTGGAAATATGAATGTAAGTTCCAATGAGGCAAATGTACAGCCTATGGGGTTTCTGAAAATGTTACAGATCAGCCTATTACTGATGCAGAGGTATGCCAAAATGGCTGGTACACACTTTGCGTGACAGTAAATTGGATGCACCTTTGTCTAGTCGTACTCGTTCAGGCTCTCGCCATGCATCTTATGCATCAGATTGTTATGCTTTGGCTGTGTCTAGCTTACATGATGTTGAAGAGCCTCTATCTTTTGATGAAGCACATAATTTAGAACATTGGATGGCTGCCATGCAATCAGAATATGATGCACTTATAGAAAATGACACATGGACTTTATGTGATTTGCCTCCTAGCAAAAAGGCCATTGGTACAAAGTGGGTTTACAAGTTGAAACACAAGCCGGATGGTGAGATCGATCGCCATAAGGCTTGGTTTAATGCAAAGGGTTATGCAGAGCAAAAAGGCATAGATTATGAAGAGACTTTTGCTCCCACTTGTCGTATGACTACTGTGCATTTTCTATGTGCATTGGCAGCTCATTTTGGTTGGAATGTACATCAATCAGACATTGTTACTGATTTCTTGAATGGTGACATATTTGAGGAAGTTTATGTAACGCAGCCTCGCGGTTTTGTCATAAAAGGACAAGAGGACAAAGTGTGCAGATGTAAGAAGGCTTTGTATGGGTTGAAGCAATCTCCTCGTGCTTGGTATGAGAAAGCTGACACTCATTTGGTCAAACGAGGCTTTTGTAACAGTCCAACAGAAAGCACATTGTATGTAAAGCATGAGGGTGATGTACTTGTCATTGTGGTTCTTTATGTTGATGATTTGCTGATCACATCACTGGACCAAATGAGAGACATATTGCTGAATTTAAGGTTGATTTGAATGCTACTTTCAAGATGAAAGATTTGGGGTTGTTGCCCATGGAAACAGGTTTGAAGTTGAGTCTACATGATGCTGGCGATCATGCTAATGTCACTCTTTACCAAACTATTGTTGGCTGCCTCATTTATGTATGCAACACGAGGCCAGATATTCAGTTTGCAGTCTCACAGGTCAGCAGATTTATGCATAGCCCAGGGTCTAAGCATTGGCAGGCTATCAAGAGGATTTTCCGCTACCTTAGTGTAACTTTACATCTTGGCTTGTTTTATCCCAAGGGGGGATCATTGTTGCAGACTTACATGCTTTTTCAGACTCAGATTGGGCTGGTTGTTTTGACACGTGAGTGTCCGCAAGTGGTTTTTGTTTCATGCTTGGTAGTTCATGTATATCATGGTTGAGCAAGAAGCAACCTACTATGGCCACTTCAACTTGTGAGACTGAGTATAGGGCAGTCTTCACAGCTACGGTTGAGTGTGTATGGCTTAGACGCGCTGATTTGGGTGTTGGACAGGACACTGCCAACACTATATACACTGACAGTCAGAGCGCATTGGCAGTTGCAAGGAACCCAGTTTTTCAAGCTTGCACAAAGCACATTGAGGTGCATTACCACTATGTCAGGGAGAGGCTCTCAGTAGGAGAGATCAGCTTGGCTTATGTGCCAACACTGGACAACCTTGCAGATCTTTTCACAAAGGCATTGTCTCTTGAGAAGCTTGAATCTTTCCACAAAGATTTGGGCTTACTCCCCTTTGTGGACTGATCATGTCCTCAGGGCATGTCACTTCCCTTTACTCATGTGCCAGCTCTCGTTCACCGCATCACTCAGGGGGGGATTTGTTACCATATACATGTGGTAGTGATGTGTGTGAACACACTAGGACCACCGGGGCATTTTTTCCCTCTTTAGGAGGTTTTTTCCCCCGAGGATTGTATATATGCCCATCACTCTAGGGCTATCTATCTCTCCATTGCACACTAAGTAACACACTCTCTATTGTGTGCCTTGAGCTTCCATCGTCTTGTCCAAGCTGTGTGTGTCTCTCTGCAACCCTAATTCCAACAGAATTATGGATTATTATTTTTCCTTTTTTTCCCCTAAAAAATAGCAAAATAAAACCAAAAATCAACTCAACTCAAAAAGCAAAACCAAGTTAATAGAATTCCATACGCTATGTACATTGTACACATGTCCCTAGGGGATCATATATGGCTTTTGTCCCCAAACTCCTCTTGTAACGCTACTATGAGGATATATACTTTGAGTTGTGTCAAAAAATCATCACAATCAAACGCAAAAATACAATACAACTCACAAAAAATTTCCCTCTAATATTAATAATACTAGGTTCGCATTTAGATTTCCTCCACCCCTCCTATTTGGAGTCCTCCTTGGTAACAAGGTATCACCAAGGGTAAGTGTTGTGCTTGGGCAATTAGAAATGTGCCTATGCAGGCCTTGTAATGTAGCCCTATTATGCATACACAATCAATGCATGTAAAAAAATTATGTTGTGCAAGATGTGGGTATAAGAAATTTGCCTATTGGCATTTGCTGGTGAGGCTTCCTATGTGAAGCAATATGATAATGTTTGAAGCTTCTATACAGTTTGCTTGATTAAAGGTTGTAGAGATTTTTGAAGGCTAGCTTATCTATTTGATGCTTCATTGGAATCCATTTTAGCCTTGTGGTTGGTTGTTGTATTTGGCGTTGTTTTGCATTAGTGGATTTTGACTTGAAGTTAGTTCTCTTCTAACTGTATTGTAACCATAGGAGGAATTGAAAAAATTCAAGCGGCTTGCAGTGACGGTAGGCTTATTGATTTCCTTTGGGACCCACTTCTTTGTGATTAGTGGTTGTTTTGTTGATGTTGCTTGTTTGAGAAGCTATACTTGTCCCTGCTTTGTTTGTGTTTGAAGAGACTTCTTTGGGATCCACCTTGTCTTTGTGTTAGTCAGTAGCAATCTTTGATTTAGCCCTTGTACTCTTAGTTGAGGACATGATTCAGGTGTCGGGAGTTGATACTTTGTGAGTTGACAATTTAACCATTTTGGAATCCAAATAAACTCCTGACCTCTTTGTTCTTGAGTGAACTTCTTTGAAACCCAAATCAGATTTGCAAGAAGCTTATGACTTTGGGATATTCTTAGCCGTTCTTGCAAATTTTGACTATTTTTCTTTCGGCGTTGGTTCTTGTGATTTTTCATATGAGATCATCATCTTCTTGATCCGTACCTGCTTTTGGTCGAGCTGGCTCTTTGTATCCAAATTTTTTGACTTTTTTGGTTCTAACTTGTTGCTCTTTGCTTTTGGCCTTCTTTGGTTGTTATGGAAGCTAATAGTGATGGTGATGACTTGAGTTGTTGGTAGGGAATGTCATAAGAATCATCACTATCATTGCTATCCTCAGCAAGGTTTCATTCTAACACTTTCCCTTTTGTGGTTTGACTGGTTATGGAAAGTTACTGTTTGCTTGCTCTTGGGTTGTGGTTTCTGAAATGACTTTGGTATCCACTTGATTAGAGCATTATTAGCTTGTTGACATGGTCGTCTTCTTCTTGGTTGAGTCTTTTCTTTATGTATAGGAGCCACATACGAGGATACTTGTTGCAATTGCATTCCATCAAGGATTTTGGAGTCCACTTTGGATGCACTTTATTTTTGTAGCAATGACATTGTTTCATGGGACTTCAATTTGGAAAATCATAAAACCATGCATTAGTTTTTATTTACAAAAAGCAAGCGGAGCTATCAACAAAACCAAGCCACTCAATCAGGAAAAATAACAGCCACAATAGACAAAAGAAAAGATCAAAGAAACAAGTAATATGACAAGAAGGGCTTCCAACTTTAGATCTCAGCAAAGCTACCCAAGGAGGAATCTCAAATCTCAAGCGAGATTTTTTGAGCAATCCCTAAAACGAGCAAGACTGGCCAAGGCACACTATACAAAACAAAAACCAAGCAATATTTTTTAGGTGACTTCAAGCACAAAAAAATAATAATCTAAAACAAGATTACACCTAATTTTAATGGTAAAACGACCACAAATTTTTGACCAAAAAAAACCCTTGAACAAGGGTTTGGTAGAATGTTTCCCTTAATGGGCTAGAACAATCGGAAATCATACAATGGCATGTTGATATTCCTCTTCTTGGAACTAGTTGCCCTCACATATTAGAAGCTCATTTATACCACCATTGACCCTTGTTGGGAATAGTGAAACCACATTGTTTCAAGGTGGGGTTCTACCACCACTTTGGATTTTTCTTTACTGGTTCCTACCACAAGCTCCTCAACTTTTGCCATACTCTCGTGCTTGGGTTTTTGTTTTTCCAGCAGTGATTCTTACCAAATTTTGATAAGCTTCAAGCTTAGTTGCTTCCATGTCTAGAGAAGGATAATTTTTGTCATAAGAAATAATGTCATAATAATCAATATCTAATTCTCCTTAATGATTTTCTCATATTAAGCTGATCATTTAATGTGGGGAAGTGCTAGGGGAGAAAAAGCTAGAATATTGGTTAAGCTAGCAGACCGGCCACAATAGGGATCCAAAGGAGGGAAAATAGGGATACAAAAGGGGGGCCATCTACAAAAGATCCATGTGCAACAATGGGCTAAAAAGACCCTAAGGTTCAGCCCATTAAGACTTCCAAAATGCTAAGGTTCCAAAATTCAAAGGTTATGTCCAAAGGTCAACCCTAGGGAAATTGGATGCTTTGTGTGTGACCAAAAAAGTCTTTGAATATCCCTACATAGGAGGGGGCGAGCCTAGCAAGTAGGGGATGAGAGAGAAGGCCACACACACACACACACACACACAAGCTCCCTTTACACAAAGGGAATGCGGGACACATGTCAGCTCCCTAGGCCAGATGCCCACAAGGTGTACCCAATTCCTATTGGATGACCCTTGAAGTGGACCAATGAGAATTAGGCTAGAGTAAATTTAGCCTAATTAATTTTAAAATACTTAATAAAAAGAACCAATGAAAATTAAGTCTCCTGGATGATTATTGGACAGCCTGTGAAGGGGTCCAATAGGAATTGAGCAGCCCAATGGGCTACTTAATTCCTATTGGTTAGAATGGGAAAAGTTCCAATGGGGATTTAATTCATTTAAATCAATTAAGTTTAATTGATTAAGCTCTCACAAAACGGGAAAGGGGGACACATGTCAGAAGGCTATCACTTATGCTGCTCAATAGCCATTGGCTTGACGTGGGGAGGTCCAATGGGGAGCCTGCAAGAGAAAATAGCAAGAGGGCTCGCCCAAGAGAGAGAGGGGGCTGATTTTTGCAAGGCATTAACACACACACACTCACACAATCTCATGTGTGAAGAAAGAGAAGACTATCTCTTCCCAAGCTTTAATGGAGAACTCATCACCTACTCCAAGCTTGTGGATGCAAATCCAACCAAGAGCCAAGCTTCAATGCATGCTCATCTCCTCTACCAAGCCAATTACTAAGCTAAAGCTATGCTAATATGAGTGATTATGTGAGGAGATGTACATCTTTCTCGTAAGATACTCCTTCTTCCTCTCAATCTACTCTCATACCCTGCTAGCTCTCACCATCTTCAAAGGTGTGTGAGGTCTTGGGTCTGAGAATGGGGATAATTAAAGTTTACTAAGTTTTTTTCTTAGTGCATGAAGCTTTCATCTTCATTGCACTAGATAGTCTTGAAGGAACACAAAGAATTGTATTGTACAATGTCTCTCTTGATGGGAGAAACCATAATACAAAGCCTTTTGGAGGGGGGACCGGCTCCATGCAAATCCGGTCCTCAACTGTTGTCAATAGCTTAATTTCTGTCTCTTTTGAAAGTATCGTTGATGCTATCTAACTTGGTGTTATGCTTTTTGTTGCTCTCTCCACCCAAGCACTCTTGTAATTGTCATTAGGAATCTATTCTAATGAAATGTCGACTATGTTCATGCTAATTTTAGCTAGACACAAGTTATTAGGCCATTAAATGTTACGTTGGTATCAGAGCACAAGGTTTCTCTTTTCTTGCTTAAGAAGGGAGGTCCTCAAGCTAGCTGTAAATGGTTGGTATTATTAATTTCCTGTGAGTAAGTAGAATAGGGAATTTTCAGCCTTGTAGTGCGCCTGCCTTCGTGCAGTTAACGGGGCATCACCGTCGAGAGCTATGGTCTTAATAGTGGAGTCCTATGGGGCTTGCCTATGGCTTACCCACTATTGAGCTATTAGAAGCTTGATAGGAGTCGGTGTTGTTTTGGTGTCGAAAGACCCTCTCTTCTATTCCTTGAAATTAATGGTATTCGAGCCGCGAGTACAGTAGCTTGAGTGCTTTTTCTAAAGGGGCAAAGAGGAGTAGAAACTAGGGCTTGAAGTGCCAAAGTACACCTAAAAAGTGACAATAGTAAAGAGAGTGAAATTAATGTTGATAACTTTGATTTTTCTCATGAGCAAGCTACTAATGATGCTTCAATGCTTGTTAACTATCTTGTTTCTAGGCTTCAACAAGCCATGGGAAATCCATCTCTCCAAAGTGAAGTGCAACGGCAGCTCCGTGCTCACGGGATTCTCCAAGCTCATCACCATGACGAGAGAACACCTAGGAAGCCTCCTTGTGAGACTACCAAAAGAGGTCTCTCTCCGATTCGGGAAGAAGAAGAGAATCCATACAAAGGGCTCAAGAATTTACTTCTTGATGATGCATCTCCTTCCCAAAGGAGAACTCAAGAGCCTCCACCGAAGGAACAAGAAAGAAGTGAGTCTCCCGCCACCTCGGCGGAGATGGCTCCACGAAGACGGCGGGCTAAACGCTCTCCATCACCACCAAAGTGGATAAGACCATCACACTCTTCTCCACGCCATAATTCAAAGAGGGATGATAAAAAGCAAGAGAAGACTCAAAAAGGCGACAAAGAGGACACCCTCTTCTGCATCTTCTTCATCCTCTTCCTCTTATGAAAGTGATGGTGAAGACAACGAAGATCAAGACAAGAAAAAGGTGAGAAAGAGGTCACCCTCTTCTCCACCTTCAAATTCTTCACCTTCTGAAGAAAGTGATGGTGCAACCTTTGAACCATCAAAAAGAAGAGGCCATAAGAAATCCTATGCTGCATGGAAGAGGTCGTCCAAGTTGAAGAAATTCAAAGAGGGGATGGAAGAGCATCTCTTTCCTTACCTATGATGGTACCTTTGGTGCTGTGGACAAAGTCTTGGCCTTTAACAGTTCGATGCGGCGTTTGGAGATGAGGGCTTCACGGAGTCCTCTAAGCTACGCCATGTAGCTATGCACTTTCAAAAGTCTGTCAGGCAATGGTGGTCTAGCCTACGAGCCAACGGTGAAGCTCTACGAACATGGAAAGCTTTAAGAGCTTCCATTATGAAGCAGTTTTTGGCCACCGATGCCAAAGACAAAGTACTCACCGAATGGCGAAGCTTAAAGCTCTCTCCCTATGAATCCATCCACAAATATGTAGACAAGTTTTGGGACCTACAACTCAAAGACACTGTCTTCAAAAAGTTGGATTTTGGAGAGCAAAAGCAACAATTTTGTGCGGGCTTAACCAAAGAAATGGCGGAGTATGTCAACTCCCAAAGGCCACGTACCATATCGGCGGTAATACACCATACTATGGTGGCCTCTCGAATCAATTTTCAAACGGGGGCTAGAAGAAATAATAAGCCCACGGAAAACAAGGGTTCCAATGAGCCTAAGGGAAAGGACAATGTCCAAAAGTCTCCTAAGGGCAACTCCAAAAAAGCTAAAGAGAAGGGAGTTTACAAAGGTAAGAACAAACTCTCTCCTGAAGATCTTGAGCGTTATCGCAAGGATAACCGGTGCTTCAAGTGCGGCGAACAAGGGCATGCGTACCGTGCTTGTCCCCAAAAGAACAACCGCCAAGATCCTCCTAGAGCTTCCTTGGTTGAAATCCAAGAGGAGGAGACTCACCAAACTCACCACAAAGGATCTCCTCTATGCCATGCTTGGAGAAAGGTAAGAGAACATGATGCTTTTATTCTCTTTGACCCTGGTTCTACTCACAATTTTATATCTATAGAGTTGGCTACCAAGCTAGGCATACAATCCTACGAGATGGGAGATGTCCTACCCGCAGATAGTGCCTTCAAGGGGCAAGAAGCTTCAGTCACTCCCTTAATCGGGAAATTGAGGTTTCATGTCCAAGGCTTAGTGGACAAAGAGGACTTCTTTATTTCTCCTCTCAAGCATGAGGATGTAATCCTAGGGGCACCATGGTTTGACCGCCTGGCTGTCGATGTTAAATTTCCTGAAAGGAGAATCTCCTTTAAGTTCAGGGAAAAAGACATGTATATAGATGCTAAGGAAATGGGTAACACTATTCCCATTTTACATACACCATCTTTCAACAAGTCAATAAAGAGCTCTATTTCTGTGTACATGATTTTTGTTAAAGATTCTCAAAATGAACTTAATGCTTTAGCAAAAGAAAATAAAAGCAACCAAAAGGAATTAGAGCTATCCAATTTTCTCAAGGGGTTTCAAGATGTTTTTATTGACGACATCCCTTGTGAGCTACCTCCTAAACGAGGTAATGATGACCATGCAATTGAACTTCTTCCAGGAAGTTCACCGCCTAAAAAACCTCCTTATAGAGTTTCTCAAGCTCAACAAGAGGAGATTATGCGGCAAGTGCATGAGTTAGTTGAGAAAGGTATGGTTAGGCCTAGCTCATCTCCATCTTGCTCTCCCGTGCTATTAGTGCAAAAGAAAGACGGCACATATCGTATGTGTGTCGACTATAGAGCACTAAATAGGATCACTATCAAGAATAGGTTTCTTGTTCCACGGGTAGAAGACCTATTTGATAAGCTACAAGGATCGACCTACTTCATTAGGATTGACCTAAAAAGTGGCTATCATCAAATAAGGATAGTTGATCAAGACATTGTAAAGACCGCATTTCGCAACACATTTGGTCTTTACGAATACATTGTCATGCCTTTTGGCTTGACCAATGCACTAGCCACATTCAACCGCTTGATGGAGAAGCTATTTAGGCCTCATCGAACCTTCATTGGAGTGTTCTTTGATGATATTATCATCTACTCTAATTCATTAGACGAACACAAGCAACACCTCCAAGTAATATTTCAAGTCTTAAGAGAGAATAAACTTTATGTTAATCGAAAGAAAAGTGAATTTTTCTTGCAAGAGATTCAGTATTTAGGTCACATTATCTCTCAAGATGGCATCCAGATGGATCCATCAAAGTTAGAGGTAATAAAAGGATGGCCTAAACTAAGGAATCTTCATGAACTAAGAAGCTTTATAGATATGTGTGCATACTATAGACGCTTCATAGAAAAGTTCTCACAAATTGCGGGACCATTACATAACCTAACAAAGAAAAGAGTTAGGTACACATGGTCTGCTAAGGAGAACAATGCTTTCGAAAAGGTTAAAGAAAAGCTTATCTCTCAACTTGTGCTTACACTACCGGATCTCTCAAAACCATTTGAGGTTCAATGTGATGCTTGTGGTGATTGCCTTGGAGCTGTTTTACTCCAAGAAGGGGACGCCATAGGCTATGAGAGTCGAAGGCTCGACCCTCTTGAGCAAGCTCTAGGCATATATGAAAAGAAACTCCTTGCAGTTCTACATGCCTTAGACTCATGGAAGCACTATTTATTGGGGACTCCTTTCATTCTGCGAACGGATCACCAAAGTTTTAAGTACTTCATGACGCAGACCAAGCTCTTCGACAAACAAATGAGGTGGGCAAATTTCCTTTTGCAATTTCATTTTCATATTGCTCACATTGCTCACAAGCATAATCAAGTAACCGATGCACTCTCAAGACGGCCGAGAGTGAATGTGGTTTCCATAGCAACTCACAATGATCTATCTTCAATGATAGATCAGTACGCTATTGATCTTGATTTTAGAGATGTGATTTCAGCCCTTGCATTAGGGAAGAAAGAAGAACCATTTACTTTACAAGATGGTTATCTTCTCTATGGCAATAGACTATGCGTTACTAACTCACTACGTGAGAAAGTAATGTATGAATCTCATGCTCCACCGTATGCGGGGCATAAAGGGATTCAGTCTACCTTAAAGGGAATTGAAACATATTTCTATTGGCCTACCATGAAAGTGAACATACAAGAGTATGTTTCTAAATGTGTGGTATGCCAAAAGACAAAATTTGATAGAGGGAAGCAACTTGGATTGCTTCAACCCTTGCCAATCCCTAATTCACCATGGGAGAGCATATCCATGGATTTTATCTTTGGCTTGCCTAAGTCTATCCATGGGAATACGGGAATATGGACGATAGTAGACAGGTTTAGTAAACAAGCTCATTTTATACCTATCAAAAAGACTATCAAAGACCATCAAATGGAAACCCTCTTCATTTCACAAATTTTCAAGTACCATGGCTTGCCAATGTCCATAGTGTCGGATAGAGATCCTAGAATGACCAGTAATTTCTGGAAGGGTCTCTTTGAGAATTTAGGGACAAGGCTAAACTCCTCTTCGGCCTATCATCCACAAACGGATGGCCAAAGTGAAATAGCTAACCTAACAATTCTCGATCTACTAAAAGCCTATGTAACGGAAGTAGATCAAAGATCCCAAATGGAGAAGTACTTACCCTTAGTGGAGTATGCTTACGATAACACTGTACATACTTCCACGGGAAAATCACCTTACGAGGTAATTGAGGGAAGATAAAAAAGTCCCTTGCTACTTAAAGTACATGGGAAGATCTTCGTTGCAGATAAGTATAGCCGAGACCTACAAGAATCTTTTCAAAAGATTAAGGATGCTATCTCTATCTCACAGCAAAGGCAAAAGGCTGCTACTGACAAGCACAAAAGAGCCCAAGCCTTTAGAGAAAATGATTGGGTCTTGTTAAAGTTTCCCAAGGCTCGATCAAGGCACACGACGGGCAAGAATCCTACGGGTCACCAAAAGTACTATGCTAAACTAGCAAAAAGGTACTATGGTCCCTTCCAGATTCTTAGGCCAATCAATGAGATGGCCTATCAACTCAAGTTTCCCAATCATTGGCTCATACACAATGCTTTCCATGTGAGCCTATTAAAGCCTTACAAAGGAGAGCCACCTCAAGAACCAACTATTGAAGACCCGCCGGAGATCGAGGACCAAGAGGAGGTGCTGTAGCCCGAGTCCATTCTCCGACATGAAGACAAGGTATTAAGAGGCGGTAATATTATCCCCAACGATATCTTATTAAGTTTAAGAATTATCCTTTTGAAGATGCTAGATGGATGCAAGGCACACAATTAAAGGATAACCTAAACCTTGTCAATGCTTACAATGCTTCCCAAGAGTAAGAAAATGTACAAAATGTTAAAAATGAACAAAGTTTTTGTCTTATAAGAATCTCTTTTTCTTTATTGTGCACAAAAAATTAAGTAGTATGCATGCTTAGATCAAGTTTGCGGAGACGACGTCTCCCAAACACCAAGTAGAGCTTGTCACTCTACTATGGAAGGTTGATAGGACTAATGTGCAGACATGCTTGCGACAGCCTCAGGCTCTCAAGCGCCAAATGGACTAGTCATCCAGTGTGGAATGATGTCGTAGGGTAACATAGGGATCCTCTATCCGCTAAGAAAAGGACTCATAAATATGCTTTATCTTCTCTACACCATAGTCGAGGATGACTATGATTTCAAGAGAGAGGTAATGTCATAATAATCAATATCTAATTCTCCAAAATTATTTTCTCATATTAAACTGATCATTTAATGTGGGGAAGTGCCAGGGGAGAAAAAGCTAGAATATTGGTTAAGCTAGCAGACCGTCCACAGTATGGATCCAAAGGAGGAAAAATAGGGATCCAAGAGGGGGGCCATCTGCAAAAGATCCATGTGCAACAATGGGCTAAAAAGACCCTAAGGTTCAGCCCATTAAGACTTCCAAAATGCTAAGGTTCCAAAATTCAAAGGTTATGTCCAAATGTCAACCCTAGGGAAATTGGATGCTTTGTGTGTGACCAAAAAAGTCTTTGAATATCCCTAAATAGGAGGGGGCAAGCCTAGCAAGTAGGAGATGAGAGAGAAGGCCACACACACACACACAAGCTCCCTTTACACAAAGGGAATGAGGGACACATGTCAGCTCCCTAGGCCAGATGCCCACAAGGTGTACCCAATTCCTATTGGATGACCCTTGAAGTGGACCAATGAGAATTAGGCTAGAGTAAATTTAGCCTAATTAATTTTAAAACACTTAATAAAAAGAACCAATAAAAATTAAGTCTCCTGGATGATTATTGGACAGCCTGTGAAGGGGTCCAATAGGAATTGAGCAGCCCAATGGACTACTTAATTCCTCTTGGTCAGAATGGGGATTTAATTCATTTAAATCAGTTAATTTTAATTGATTAAGCTCTCACAAAACGGAAAAGGGGGACACATGTCAGAAGGCTATCACTTATGCTGCTTAATAGCCATTGGCTTGACTTGGGGAGGTCCAATGGGGAGCCTGCAAGAGCAAATAGCAAGAGGGCTCGCCCAAGAGAGAGAGGGGGCTGATTTTTGCAAGGCATTAACACACACACACACACACACACACACACACACACACACTCACAATCTCATGTCTGAAGAAAGAGAAGACTATCTCTTCCCAAGCTTTAATGGAGAACTCATCACCTACTCCAAGCTTGTGAGATAGAAGCCTACATTCGACACACTCTTGGCTTGTGGATGCAAATCCAACCAAGAGCCAAGCTTCAATGCATGCTCATCTCCTCTACCAAGCTAATTACTAAGGTAAAGCTATGCTAATATGAGTGATTATGTGAGGAGATGTACATCTTTCTCGTAAGATACTCCTTCTTCCTCTCAATCTACTCTCATACCCTGCTAGCTCTCACCATCTTTGAAGGTGTGTGAGGTCTTGGGTTGAGAACGGGGATAATTAAAGTTGTGTTTACTAAGTGTTTTGCTTAGTGCATGAAGCTTTCATCTTCATTGCACTAGCTAGTCTTGAAGGAACACAAAGAATTGTATTGTACAATGTCTCTCTTGATGGGAGAAACCATAATACAAAGCCTTTTGGAGGGGGGACCGGCTCCATGAAAATCGGGTCCTCAACTGTTGTCAATAGCTTAATTTCTCTCTCTTTTGAAAGTATTGTTGATGCTATCTAACTTGGTGTTATGCTTTTTGTTGCTCTCTCCACCCAAGCACTCTTGTAATTCTCATTAGGAATCTATTCTAATGAAATGCCGACTATGTTCATGCTAATTTCCGCTACACACAAGTTATTAGGCCATTAAATGTTACAACTAATATCTAATTCTCCGAAATGATTTTCTCATGTTAAACTGATCACTTAATATGGGGAAGTGCTAGGGGAGTAAAAGCTAGAATATTGATTAAGCTGACAGACCGGCCACAGTATGTATCCAAAGGAGGGAAAATAGGGATCCAAAGGGGGGGCCATCTGCAAAAGAGCAACGTGAAACAATGGGTTTAAAAGACCCTAAGGTTTAGCCCATTAAGACTTTCAAAATGCTAAGGTTCCAAAATTCAAAGATTGTGTCCAAAGGTCAAACACTAGGAAAATTGGATGCTTTGGGTGTGTACCAAAAAGTCTTCATGGCTCCTACATAGGAGGGAGCGAGCCTTGCAAGTAGGGGATGAGAGAGAAACTCACACACACACACACACACACACACACAGGCTCCCTTTACACAAAGGGAATGAGGGACACATGTTAGCACCTCCCTAGCCCAGATGCCCACAAGGTGTATTCAAATCCTATTGGATGGCCTTGGAGGTGGACCAATGAGAATTAGGCTAGAGTAAATCTTGTTTAATAAAACTAAAAAACACTTAATAAAAGAAACAATAGGAATTAAACTCTCTAAAATACTATTGGACAGTCTCCCAAGGGGTCCAATGAGCATTCAATAGCCCAATGGCTTGCCTGATTCCTATTGGCCACGAGACAAAGGGGTCCAATGAGAGTTTAGTTGTATTAATTAATTACCTAAAGCCCTCACAAAAGGGGAAAGGGGGACACATGTCAGAAGGCTATCACTTATGCTCTTGAAATTCCATTGGCTAAGCCTGGAGAGGTCCAATAGGGTGTGAGAATGAGCAAATAACAAGAGGGGTCGACGAAGAGAGAGAGAGAGAGAAAGAGAGAGAGAGAGAGAGAGGGGGGGGGGTTGATTTTCTCAAGGCATTATGGCATACACACTCACACAAGTCCATGTGTGGAGTAAGAAGACTCTCTCTCTCTCTCTCTCTCTCTCCCCTTCTCAAGCTTTAATGGAAAGCTTATCACCTACTCCAAGCTTGTGAGAAGGGAGGCCTACGCCAACAACTCTTGGCTTTGTGATGCAAATCCAACCAAGAGCCAAGATTCAATGCATGCTCATATCCTCCACCATGCTAATTACTAAGCTATGTTATGCTAATATGAGTGATTAGGTGAGGAGATGTACATCTTTCTCGTAAGACTACTCCTTCTTCCTCTCAATCTACTCTCATAGCCTGCTAGCTCTCACCATCTTCTAAGGTGTGTGAGGTCTTGGCTTTGAGACCGTGAGGGAATTGATGTTGTATTTTATAAGAGTTTTTCTTAGTGCTTGAAGTTTCCATCTTCATTGAACTAGCTAGTATAGAAGGAACACAAAGAATTGTATTGTAAAATGTCTCTCTTGATGGGAGAAACCATAATACAAAGCCTTTTGGAGGCTAGGGGGGACCGGCTCCATGTAAATCTGGTCCTCAATTGTTGTCAATAGCTTAATTTCTCTCTCTTTTGAAGTATTGTTCAAGCTATCTAACTAGGTGTTATACTTTTTGTTGCTCTCTCCACCCAAGCACTCTTGTTATTGTCATTAGGAATCTATTCTAATGAAATGCTCACTATGTTCATGCTGTTTTCTGCTACACACAAGTTACAAGGCCATTAAATGTTATATTGGTATCAGAGCACAAGGTTTCTCTTTTCTTGCTCAAGAAGGGAGCTCATCAAGCTAGCTATAAATGGTTGTTATCATTAATTGCAAATGAGTAAGTAGAATAGGGATTTTTCGACCTTCTTCTATTCCTTGAAATTAATGGTATTCGAGCCACGGGTATAGTAGCTTGAGTTCTTTTTCTAAAGGGGTAAAGAGGAGTAGCAACTAGGGCTTGAAGTGCCAAAGTACACCTAAAAGTTGTTAGAATGGCTGATAATAGTAAAGAGAGTGAAATTAATGTTGATAGCTTTGATTTTGCTAATGAGCAGGCTACTAATGATGCCCCTATGCTTGTTAACGACCTTGTTTCTAGGATTCAACAAACCATGGGCAATTCATCCCTCCAAAGTGAAGTGCAATGGTATCTTCGTGCTCATGGGATTCTTCAAGGTCCCCACCATGATGAGAGAGTACCTAGGAAGCCTCCTTGTGAGACTTCCAAAAGAGGCCTCTCTTTGATTCAGGAAGAAGAAGAGGATCCATACGAAGGGCTCAGAAATTTGCTTCTTGATGATGCATCTCCTTATCAAAGGAGAACTCAAGAGCCTCCGCCAAAGGAACGAGAAAGAAGTGAGTCTCCTGCCACCTTGGTGGAGATGGCTCCACAAAGATGGCAGGCTAAACGCTCTCCATCACCTCCAAAACGAAGAAGACCATCGCACCCTTCTCCACACCATAATTCAAAGAGGGATGACAAAAAGCAAGAGAAGAAAAAGGCAAGAAAGAGGACACCCTCTTCTCCATCTTCTTCATCTACTTCCTCTTATGAAAGTGATGGTGCAGACAAAGAAGATCAAGGCAAGAAAAAGGCGAGAAAGAGGTCACCCTCTTCTCCATCTTCTGAAGAAAGTGATGGTGCAAATTTTGAACCATAAAAAAGAAGAGGCCATAGGAAATCCTATGCCACGTGGAAGAGGTCATCCAAGCTCAAGAAGTTCAAAGAGGGAGGAAAGAGCATCTCTTTCCTTACCTACAATGGCACCTTTGGTGCTACGGACAAAGTCTTGACCTTTATCCAACAATTTGATGCGGCGTTTGGAGATGAGGGATTCACAGAGTCCTCTAAGCTACACCATGTAGCTATACACTTTCAAAAGCCCACGAGGCAATGATGGTCTAGCCTACGGGCCAATGGTGAAGCTCCACAAACATAGAAAGCTTTAAGAGCTTCCATTTTTGGCCACCAATGCCAAAGACAAAGTACTCACCGAATGGCGAAGCTTGATGCTCTCTCCCTACGAATCCATTCACAAATATGTAGACAATTTTTAAGACTTACAACTCAAAGCCACTGTCTTTAAAAAGTTGGATTTTGGAGAGCAAAAGAAACAAATTTGTGCGGGCTTAGCTGAAGAAATGGCGGAGTATGTCAACTCCGAAAGGCCAAACAACACCATATCAGCGGTTATACACCATACTATGGTGGCTTCTCGAATCAATTTCCAAATAGGGGCTAAAAGAAATTCTAAGCCCATGGAAAACAAGGGTTCTAATGAGCCTAAGGGGAAGGAAAATGTCCAAAAGTCTCCTAAGGGAAATTCCAACAAAGCTAAGGAGAAGGGAGTTTACAAAGGCAAAAACAAATTCTCTCTTGAAGAGCTTGAGTGTTATCGTAAGGATAACCTTTGTGTCAAGTGCGGTGAGCAAGTGCATGTGTACCGCGCTTGTCCCCAAAAGAACACCGGCCATGAACCTCCTAGAGCTACCTTGGTCGAGATCCAAGAGGAGGAAACTCACCACAAAGGATATCCTCTATGCCATGCTTGGGGAAAGGTAAGAGAACATGATGCTTTTATTCTCTTTGACCCTAGTTCTACTCACAGTTTCATATCCACAGAGTTGGCCACCAAGCTAGGCATACAAGCTTACAAGATGGGAGATGTCCTACCCACAAACGGTTCTTTCAGGGGGCAAGAAGCTTCAGTCACTTCCTTAATCGGGAAATTGAGTCTCCATGTCCAAATCTATGTGGACAGAGAGGACTTCTTTATCCCTACTCTCAAGTAAGAGGATGTAATCCTAGGGGAAAACATGGTTTGATCGCATGGCTGCCAATTTTAATTTCCTGAAAGTAGAATCTACTTTAGGTTCAGGGAAAAAGATATGTACATAGATGCTAAGGAGTTGGGTAACACCATACCCATTGTACATAATCAAGCTTTCAATAAGTCAATAAAGAGCTCTATTTTTGTGTACATGATTTTTGTTAAAGATTCTCAAAATGAACCTAATGCTTTAGCAAAAGAAAATATAAACAATCACAAGGAATTAGAGTTATCCAATTTTCTCAAGGGGTTTTAATATGTTTTTATTGACGACATCCCTTGTGAAATACCTCCTAAATAAGGCAATGATGACCATGCAATTGAACTTCTTCCAGGATGTTCACCACCTAATAAACCTCCTTATAGAGTTTCTCAAGCTCAACAAGAGGAGATTATGCGGCAAGTGCATGACATAGTTGAGAAGGGCATGGTTAGGCCTAGCTCATCTCAATTTTGTTCACCCGTGCTATTAGTGCAAAAGAAAGACGGCACAGATCATATGTGTGTCCACTATAGAGCACTAAATAGGATCACTATCAAAAATAGGTTTCCTGATCCACGGGTAGAAGACCTATTTGATAAGCTACAAGGGTCAACCTACTTCAGTAGAATTGACCTAAAAAGTGGCTACCATCAAATAAGGATAGTCGATCAAGACATTGTAAATACCGCATTTCGTACTACGTTTGGTCTTTACAAATATATAGTCATGCCTTTTGTCTTGACCAATGCACTAGGCACATTCAACCGGTTGATGGAGAAGCTATTCAGGCCTCATCAAATCTTTACTGGAGTGTTCTTTGATGATATAATCATCTACTCTAATTCATTAGGCGAACACTATCAACACCTCCAGGTGATATTTCAAGTTCTATGAGAGAATAAACTTTATGTTAATCAAAAGAAAAGTCAGTTTTTTTTACAAGAGATTCAATATTTAGGTCACATTATCTCTCAAGATGGGATCCAAATGGATCCATCAAATCTAGAGGTAATAAAAGGATGGCCAAATCCAAGGAATCTTCATGAACTAAGAAGTTTTATAGGTATGTGTGCATACTGTAGACGCTTCATAGAAAAGTTCTCACTAATAGCACGACCACTACATGACCTAACAAAGAAAAACGTTAGGTATACATGGTCTGCCAAGGAGAACAATGCTTTCAAAAAGCTTAAAGAAAAGCTTATCTCTCAACCTGTGCTTACATTGCCAGATCTCTCAAAGCCATTTGAGGTCCAATGTGATGCTTCTGGTGATTGCCTTGGAACTGTTTTGCTCCAAGAAGGGCACGCCATAGCCAATGAAAGTCAAAGGCTTGACCCTGTTGAGCAATCTTTAGGCATATATGAAAAGGAACTGCTCACAATTCTACATGCCTTAGACTCGTGGAAGCACTATTTATACTGGGGACTCCCTTCATTCTGCGGACGAAAGACTTAAGTGCTTCATGACGCAGACCAAGCTCTCCGACAAACAAATGAGGTGGGTAAATTTCCTTTTGCAATTTCATTTTCATATTGCTCACATTGCTGGCAAGCATAGTCAAGTAGTCAATGCAGTCTCAAGACGGCCGAGAGTGAATGCGGTTTCCATAGCAACTCACAATGATCTATCCTCTATGATAGATGAGTATGCTATTGATCCCAATTTTTGAGATTTGATTTCAGCCCTTGCACCAGGGAAGAAAGAGAAACCATTTACCTTACAAGATGGTTATCTTCTCTATGGCAAGAGACTATGCGATACTAACTCACTACATGAGAAAGTAATGTATGAATCTCATGCTCCTCCTTATGCGGCACATAGAGGGATTCAATCTACCCTAAAACGGATTGAAACATATTTCTATAGGACTACCATGAAATCAAACATACCAGAGCATGTTTCTAAATGTGTGGTATGCCAAAAGACAAAGTTTGATAGAGGGAAGATCCCTGGATTGCTTCAACCTTTGCCACCATGGGAGAGCATATCCATGGATTCTATCTTTGGATTGGCTAAGTCTATACGGGATTATGGACGATAGTAGACAGGTTCAACAAACAAGCTCATTTTATACCTGTCAAAAATACTATCAAAACCCATCAAATGGAAATCCTCTTCATATCCCAAATCTTCAAGTACCATGGCTTGTCGATGTCCATAGTGTCGGATAGAGATCCTAGAATGACTAGTAATTTTTGGAAGGGTCTCTTTGAGAATTTAGGGACAAGGCTAAATTTCTCTTCGGCCTATCACCCGCAAACGGATGGCCAAAGTGAAATAGCTAACCTAACAATTCTTGATCTACTAAAAGCCTATGTAGCGGAAGTAGATCAAAGGTCCCAATGGGAAGTACTTACCCTTATTGGAGTATGCCTATAATAATACTGTACATACGTCCACGGGAAAAGAACCTTTTGAGGTTGAGGGAAGATCTAAAAGTCCCCTACTACTTAAGGTAACGGGAAGATCTTCACTACACATGAGTATAGCCCAGGCCTACAAGAAAATTTCCAAAAGATTAAGGATGCTATCTCTATCTCATAGCAAAGGCAAGAGGCTGTTGTGCTGATAAGCACAGAAGAGACCAAGCCTTTAAAGAAAATGATTGGGTCTTGCTTAAATTTCCCAAAGCTCGATTAAGGCACACAATGGACAAGAATCCTACGGGACACCAACAGTACTATGCTAAGTTAGCAAAAAGGTACTATGGTCCCTTCTAGATTCTTAGACCAATCAATGAGATGGTCTATCAACTCAAGTTGCCCAGTCAGTGGCTCATACACAATGCTTTTCATGTGAGCCTACTAAAGCCTTACAGAGGAGAGCCACCTCAAGAACCAACTATCGAAGACCCACCGGAGATTGAGGACCCAGAAGAGGTGCTGCAGCCCGAGTCCATTCTCTGACATGAAGACAAGGTATTGAGAGGCGGTAACATTATCGGATGGTAACTTATTAAGTTTAAGAACTATCCTTTTGAAGATGCTAGATGGATGCAAGGCATACAATTAAAGGATAATCTAAACCTTGTCAATTCTTGCAATGTTTCCCTAGAGTAAGCAAATGTACAAATGTTTAAAATGAACAAAGTTTTTGTCTTATAAGACTTTATTTTTCTTTATTGTGCACAAATGTTGAGTAGTATGCATGCTTAGAATCAAGTTTGTGAGACGACGTCTTCCAAACACCAAGTAGAGTTTGTCACTCTACTATGGAAGATTGATAGGAGTAATGCGCAGCCATGCTTGGGAAAGCTTAGGATCTCAAGCACCAAATGGATTAGTCATCCATTTTGGAACAATGGCGTAGGGTAAGATAGGGGTCCTCTACCCGCTAGAAAAAGGACTAATGAATAAGCTTTATCTTCTCTACCCCATGGTCGAGGGACGATTATGATTTCCAGAGAGAGGTAATGTCATAATAAGTAATATCTAATTCTCCTAAATGATTTTCTCATGTTAAACTGATCATTTAATATGGGAAAGTACCAGGGGAGGAAAAGCTAGATGATTGGTAAGGCTAGCAAACTGGTCACAGTAGGGATCCAAAGGAGGGAAAATAGGGATCCAAAGGGGGGGGCATCTTCAAAAGAGCAATGTGCAACAATGGGCTACATCAAACAGCATACAACAACCCAAAGCAATGTCTCATGCTCTTAAGTCTGATGTATGTAAACAACATATTTTGCCATGGTATTGCAACTCAAAAACTATTCTCAAGTGAGAAAATCAACAAGAACTTTTTGTACCATTGTAAGTGCATACATATCAATTCAAGTATAATCAAGGTTGTCATCGACAATTAGTGCACTCCAACATACCGTATCGTAAACAATTGACTCATCAAGCATTCTATTTGCTTTCATAAGCACATGACACTTGTACAATGAAAG
Source organism: Adiantum capillus-veneris (assembly GCF_014529385.1). NCBI lineage: Eukaryota > Viridiplantae > Streptophyta > Polypodiopsida > Polypodiales > Pteridaceae > Adiantum > Adiantum capillus-veneris. Next base: position 130,046,183 of record NC_140939.1, on the reverse strand, counting down.
CGTGTGGTTGTTTGTGAAAAATGTTTTGCAGATGTGTGCAAAATTTGTTTGCAGTCATAGATCTTATAGGCATTGTAGGAAAAATGATCCAATCTACATTCCCAAAGGATATGTTTGATCTGCAAAATAGTGTTTTTGTGCACTTACTTTCTTGATTTCTAAAAGGCGGTTCCTTCACGAGAGAGTGAGAGATGTGGGGGGCGCACTGTATTAAATATACGTTAGTTTGACATAAGGGGCATTTTCTTTAGAATTTAACAAGATTACATTGACAAGAAGGGAGTAGGATTACACTTCCCCCAAGCCAATGCGCTATGTATAATAAGGGAAATTTACCAAAATACGCTTGAAATTTGTGAAATTCGCAAAATACCTATGTAACATTTTGTGATGGATTTGCCCCAGTTTTTGCATAGTCTAATCTTTATGACAATGGAGTGTCTTAGACAAAACTATTCACCAATGAGCTCATAGATAGAGGCATATGAGTCTAAAATTGATGAATGATTTCATTTTAGATCCCAAAATACCATTTAAACTCCGAGTTCTATTATTATCTACTTGAACGAGCATGGAAAGACATCAAATTTTGTCTCCGATTGTCCTTCCTTTTCTCTTCGCGTGGTGGTGGGCTTACTCTCTCTCTCTCTCTCTCTCTCTCTCTCTCTCTCTCTCTCTCTCTCTCTCTCTCTCTCTCTCTCTCTCTCTCTCTCTCTCTCTCTCTCTCTCTCATACCCATGATCCGCCCTTCTCTTCCTCATGTTGAGTTGTGGTGCTGGGCTCTCTCATACGCCCCCTCCTCTTCCTCATGTTGAGTTGTACATTATCTGATTATATCAACAATCCACCTCATTTTATACTCCCCTTCAATCTTGATTACATCTCTTTAAGAACTTAATCGACGATTACAAAACACACGATGTATGCATTTTAATACAGACTTAGCATTGTCATTTTTAGAGAGAGAGAGGGGGAGAGAGAGAGGGATTTCGAACATCATAGGAAAAACTTAAGAGACCTCAAAGATATATTTGACAGTTGGTGAACTCCAATGTAACAAACTTGGGTGATAGAAATGTTATTCCAATTCTCCTCTTCTTAATCAGACACACACACACACACACACCAGAGCCAGAGAGAGAGAGAGAGAGAGAGAGAGAGAGAGAGAGAGAGAGAGAGAGTTTATGATGTGTTGAAAACTTGATCATAAAATAAGGGCAATGATTTGGTACCATTGCATAGTACGACAATGATTCACATGGATGGATAGTTAAGTGTACCTTTTGCACTCTTAGGAAGGGAATTCTCCACTTGAGTAGTTCAAGCAAGAGACAAGGCCTTAACAATGGCACTCACATATTGGATGTTCTCATTCACAATTTTGTCTCTTCTTATGGGTTTGGTGTTTGCAAGACGTTCCTCATTAACAAGCTAATCTCTTCTAATATGGGTTTTCATTGTTTTTTCTTATTGATATTATATATTTAACCTCACACTTTAAGCTCTTTCTATTCACGAGTGCAACTTGCTTTCTGTCAATTGGGCTAAGGGCTATACTAAGAAGATACATTAATAATTTTCAAGGTTTTGTTCCCAGGCATACCTTAGATAGGTGTGGTAACTGTGAGATTGCAATGGTGTGAACCTACCTTTACTTGAAAAAGTGTCAGATTTCTTACAATAAACAAACTCAATTTTGATCTCTTTATGGTTAACCTTAGTACCACATTAGTCTATCAGTACACTCATACTATCTTGCAATTGCTTCAACACCTTGCTATGAAAGTCGAGATGTAGAAGCGTAGAGCAATGAGGAGTATGAGAGAGAGAGAGAGAGAGAGAGAGAGAGAGTTCATTAGACGAACACAAGAAACACCTCTAGGTAATATTTCAAGTTTTAAGAGAGAATAAACTTTATGTTAATCAAAAGAAAAGTGAATTTCTCTTGCAAGAGATTCAGTATTTAGGTCACATTATCTCTCAAGATGGTATTCAAATGGATCCATCAAAGTTAGAGGTAATAAAAGGAAGGCCTAAACCAAGGAATCTTCATGAACTAAGAAGCTTTATAGGTATGTGTGCATACTACAAATGCTTCATAGAAAAGTTATCACAAACTGCAAGACCATTACATGAACTAATAAAGAAAAACGTTAGGTATACATGGTCTGCCAAGGAGATAAATGCTTTCAAAAATCTTAAAGAAAAGCTTATCTCTCAACCTGTGCTTACACTACCGGATCTCTCAAAGCCATTTGAGATCCAATGTGACGCTTGTGTGATTGCCTTGAAGTTGTTTTTCTCCAAGAAGGGCACGCCATAGCCTATGAAAATCGAAGGCTGTTGAGCAAGCTCTAGGCATATATGAAAAGGAACTCCTCGCAGTTCTACATGCCTTAGACTCATGGAAGCACTATTTATTGGGGACTCCTTTTATTCTGCGAATGGATCACCAAAGTCTTAAGTACTTCATGATGTAGACCAAGATCTCCGACAAACAAATGAGGTGGGAAAATTTCCTTTCGCAATTTCATTTTCATATTGCTCACATTGCTCGCAAGCATAATCAAATAGCCGATGCACTCTCAAGGCGGTCGAGAGTGAATGGGGTTTCCATAGCAACTCACAATGATCTATTTTCTATGATAGATGAGTATGCTATTGATCCCGATGTTAAAGATGTGATTTCAGCCCTTGCACTAGGGAAGAAAGAGGAACCATTACTATATAAGATGGTTATCTTCACTATGGCAATAGACTATGCATTACTAACTCACTCCATGAGAAAGTAATGACGAATCTCATGTTCCTCCTTGTGCAGGGCATAGAGGGATTCAGTGTACGATAAAAGGGATTGAAACATATTTCTATTGGCCTACATGAAAGCAAACATACAAGAGTATGTTTCTAAATGTGTGGTATGCCAAAAGACAAAGTTTGATAAGGGAAGGAACTTGGATTGCTTCAACATTTGCCAATCCCTAATTTACCATGGGAGATCATATCTATGGATTTTATCTTGAGATTTCCTAAGTCTATCCATGGGAATACGAGAATATGGATGATAGAAGACAGGTTCAGTAAACAAGCTCATTTTATACTTGTCAAAATGACTATCAATCCCATCAAATGGCAACCCTCTTCGTTTCACAAATCTTCAAGTACCATGGCTTGCCAATGTCCATAGTGTTGGATAGAGATCCTAGAATGACCAGTAATTTTTGGAAGAGTCTCTTTGAGAATCTAGGGACAAGGCTAAACTTCTCTTCGGCCTATCAACCGCAAACGGATGGCCAAAGTGAAATAGATAACCTAACAATTATCGATCTACTAAAAGCCTATTTAACAGAAGTAGATCAAAGATCGCAATGGGAGAAGTACTTACCCTTAGTGGAGTATGCCTACAATAACACTGTACATACATCCAAGGGAAAAGCACCTTTTGAGATTATAGAGGGAAGATCAAAAAGTCCCCTGCTACTTAAGGTACACGACAAGATCTTCGTTGCAGATGAGTATAGCCGAGACCTACAAGAATCTTTCCAAAAGATTAAGGATGCTATCTCGATCTCACAGCAAAGACAAAAGGCCATTGCTGATAAGCACAAAAGAGCCCAAGCCTTTAAAGAAAATGATTGGGTCTTACCTAAATTTCCCAAGGCTCGATTAAGGCACACGATAGGGAAGAATCCTATGGGACACCAAAAGTACTATGCTAAGTTAGCGAAAAGGTATTGTGGTCCCTTCCAGATTCTTAGGCCAATCAAATCAAGTTTCCCACCCATTGGGTCATACACAATGCTTTTCTAGTGAGCCTAATAAAGCCTTAGAAAGGAGAGCCACGTCAAGAACCAACTATTGAAGACCCACTGGAGATTGAGGACCAAGAAGATTAAGTAATATCTAATTCTCCTAAATGATTTTCTCATGTTAAACTGATCATTTAATATGAGGAAGTGCTAGTGGCAAAAAAGCTAGAATATTGGTTAAGGTCCACATTAGGGATCCAAAGGAGGGTCCATCTACAAAAGAGCAATGTGCAACAACGGGATTAAAAGACCCTAAGGTTCAGCCGAGTAAGACTTACAAAATTCAAAGGTTGTGTCCAAAGGTCAAACACTAGGAAAATTGCACGCGTTGTGTGTGTACCAAAAAGTCTTCATGGCTCCTACATAGAAGGGGTCGAGCCTTGCAAGTAGGGGATGACAGACAAACTTGCACACACACAAACTCCCTTTACACAAAGGGAATGAGGGACACATGCCAGCTTCCTAGCCCAGATGTCCACAAGGTGTACTCAAATCCTATTAGAAGGGGTCGAGCCTTGCAAGTAGGGGATGAGAGACAAACTCGCACACACACAAACTCCCTTTACACAAAGGGAATGAGGGACACATGCCAGCTTCCTAGCCCAGATGTCCACAAGGTGTACTCAAATCCTATTGGATGGCCTTGGAGGTGGACCAATGAGAATTATTCTAGAGTAAATCTAGTTTAATTAAATTACAAACACTTAATAAAAGAACCAATAGGAATTCAGATCTCTAGAAGACTATTGGACAGTCTCCCAAGGATCCCAATGAGAATTCAACAGCCCAATGGCTTGCCTAATTCCTATTCGCTAGGAGACGAAGAGGTCCAATGAGAGTTTTGTTGCATTAATAAATTACCTAAAGCTCTCACAAAAGGGGAAAGGGGGCCACATGTCAGAAGGCTATCACTTATGCTCTTGAAATTCCATTGGCTAAGCCTAGAGAGGTCCAATAGGTTGTGAGAATGAGCAAATAGCAAGAGGGGTCGACCAAAAGAGTGAGGGGGCTGATTTTCTCAAGGCATTATGGCATACACACTCACACACCTTGTGAGAAGGGAGGCCTACACCAGCAACTCTTGGCTTTGTGATGCAAATCCAACCACGAGCCAAGCTTCAATGCATGATCATCTCCTCCACGATGCTAGTTACTAAGCTATGCTATGCTAATATGAGTGATTATGTGAGGAGATGTACATCTTTCTTGTAAGACTACTCCTTCTTCCTCTCAATCTACTCTCATACCCCGCTACCTCTCACCATCTTCGAAGGTGTGTGAGGTCTTGGGTCTGAGACCGTGAGGGAATTGATGTTGTGTTTTATAAGTGTTTTGCTTAGTGCTTGAAGTTTCCATCTTCATTGCACTAGCTAGTATAGAAGGAACACAAAGAACTGTATTGGCTAGAAGCATGTTAACGTGTTGCTGAATATGTTGTCCCGAACATTGCTAGTTACTTGTGCTTGTTAGCATATACTGAAAACGGATGGGCAAGTCCTTTGAATTTCAAATGTTCCATAAAAAAATTATTTTCCCTCCTCATGTGCTTCTGTTTTTAGTTACTAAAGACGAAGTGGGGAGTCTCTCTCTCTCTCTCTCTCTCTCTCTCTCTCTCTCTCTCTCTCTCTCTCTCTCTCTCTCTCTCTCTCTCTCTCTCTATTTTGTTCCTTGTGCCGAGAATCCTTTCTGAGAGAGTAGTTGTCAAAGCTAAGCTCTTTCTCTCGTTCTGACAAAGACCTACAGAAATGGAGAACAAGCAGCCAACATTATTGCCACTAGCTCCAATGTTGAAAATGGATGTGTATTGTAATCTGATGGGGTAAGTAAATTTTATGTGTAGCCCACCCACTCCAAATGAAGTCATTGGTTTTGTTGGTCACATCTATAGTTTTGTGAGGGCATTTGTTCATACATAGTATGTGTGTATTTACAACATCAAGTGTTGACAGCTATACAATTAAGTGATTTCAAGTAACATATTATGCACGTCTACAGTTCTGAGCAAAAAGCAAAAGAGAGCCACTACAGGAAATGAATTACAACTCCCAAGATCTAGCTCTTTCTGTAATCATGGAATATGAGAGAGTAAGAAAGAGAAAACAACGGGATCAGAAACAAATGAAATTTGAACAACATCATGCCCTCAACGATGAGGAGAAAAAGAAAATCTCCTCTGAGATTGTGAGAGCTTTCAAGAGTAGGACTGAAGGTTTTAGTACAGAAGCAAAGTGGGAAATTTGGAATCTTGTTGCGCAACATCCGCATGTTCAGGTGATCCATGACGAGTCTTTCGAGGAGGAGGCTGCTGTACAGACCGCAATTGTCTCCAATGTCCGCAGCACATTGGCTACCGTCAAGCAGCCAGGTTCCAATGAGGAGTTGTTTTTGAAGAATTCAGCATTGCAGATGATGTTGAATTCAAAGGAAAACATGCCTATTGCAAAAATTGCTAGGGTCCTAAATGTCAATCGTCGCACCTTGCACAAGGCGAGATCACGACAGGCGAAGCCCGATGTTGATGGTCGATTGTTTTCATTGGTTGCATGTCACAAGCAACACCATGAAATTAAGGAATTGGTCTACACATTTTGGAAAGTGGAGACTCGCATTTCACCGAACAAGAAGGATTCTTTTTGAAAGAGGATGGGGAGGAAAAGGTACATATAACACCCAGTGCACCTCCTAGAAGAGCCTCAGGTGATCAATCAAATACTTGTACCATAACTTATGCATTTTATGCATTGCATCTCTAGTGCTTAGTAACTTGTAAATGCTAATCAATAGAATATTGACTGGTAGACTTTTGCTAGTTGGCATATGGACTATGTTGGTTAGCATATTGACTATGCTAGTTAGCATATTGAGTATGCTAGCATGTCTTGGGTTCTAAATAGCATACAAATCTAGTTGGTTAACACAATATGTATGCTAATTAACATAGCTGGAATGCTAGTTAACAAACCTAATATGCTAGCTACATACCTAGTATGCTCAATTGCATGATAAGTACGTTGTTTAATAGAAAGTGATTATGCTAGTTAGCATATGGAGTTTGCTAGGTAGCATACAAAGTATTCTAGTTAGCAGGCCTTCAGTTCTAAATAGCATACACAATTAGTTGTTCAACACAAAAGGTATGCAAGTTAACACCACTTGTGCTAGTTAACACCTAGTATGCTCACTAGCATGATGGGTATGCTATTTAAGACAAGGTTTATGCTAGTTAGAACTAGCAGTTGGGTTGGGTATGCTAGTAAGCATATGGAGTATGCTGGTTGGCATAAGGAGTATGCTAGTTAGCATGCCTTGTGTTCTACCTAGCATATAAAGCTAGCTAGTCAGCACAAGATGTATGCTAATTAACATCATTTATGCTAGTTAGCACCTAGTATGCTCAATAGCATGATGGGTGTTTTAATGCGTATACTAGTTAGCATAGTGAGTATGATAGTTAACATGTGGAGTATGCTAGTTAGCATATAGACTGTGCTAGTTAGCATATGGACTGTGCTAGTTAGCATATGGAGTATGCTAGTTAGCATGCCTTGGTCCTAAATAGCATACAGAGCTAGTTGGTTAACACAATATGTATGCTAATTAACATACTTGGTATGCTTATTAACATACCTAGTATGCTAGCTACATACCTAGTATGCGCAATTGCATGATAAGTACGATGTCTCTAACAGATAGTGAATATGCTAGTTAGCACCTGGAGTTTGCTAGGTAGGATATGGAGTATGCTAGTTACCAGGCCTTGAGAGTTCTAAATAGCATACGGAGCTAGTTGTTCAACTCAAAAAGTATGCAAGTTAACACCACTTATGCTAGTTAACAACTAGTATGCTCACTAGCATGATGGGTATGCTATTTAAGACAAGGGTTATGCTAGTTAGAACTAGCAGCTGGGCTCGGTATGCTAGTTAGCATGCCTTGTGTTCTACCTAGCATACAGAGTTAGTTGGTCAACACAAAAAGTATGCAAGTTAACACCACTTATGCTAGTTAACAACTAGTATGCGCACTAGCATGATGGATATGCTATTTAAGACAAGGGATATGCTAGTTAGAACTAGCAGCTGGACTGGGTATGCTAGTTAGCATATGGAGTATGTTAGTTAGCATGCCTTGTGTTCTACCTAGCATACAGAGCTATCTAGTCATCACAATATGTATGCTAATTAACATAATTTTTTCTAGTTAACACCTAGTATGCTCAATAGCATGATGGGTGTCCTAATGAGTATGCTAGTTAGCATATGGTATGTGCTAGTTAGCATGCCTTGTGCTCTACCTAGCATACAAATTTACCTGCTAAACACAAGATATATGCTAGCTAACACTCTTTATGCTAGCTAACATACGTTGTTGCATGCACATTAGCATGTTGATTGTCACTATGATTTGTTTTCATGAAATTGTTGGATGTCCTAGTTAGCAATCTGAATACTGATCATCATTTGGATGTTGGAGGTTGAGTTCTTTCATAGATTCAAGGAAAAACATCCAGATTGCAAGATTGGCATGAGAATGTTTGAGATGTTGAAGCCATTCTTTTGTAGGTGACTGAAGGATAGATACACATGCTGTAGAGCGAATACCATGTGCAAATGTCTTTTTTGAAGGACACACTGAACCACATGCGCTCTCGTGCTTTTGGGTTGCATAGAGCTGGTTGTGACTGTATATGTAGTATCTGTGCCCTAGGTGACAACATTAGCAAGGGTTTCTTAGCTTCACATCACACGTTCAAAGGTGTCACACATATGTGGGAGTCTGTTCTCTATCCAAATCCCACATATGAAGTTTTCCATAGAAGGGAATTCCTGATGGGAGATTGTTTGACACGTGGAGTGAATAAATTGGAATTATGCTGCTTGGAGACAGAAAAGCCATGTAATAGTATTAATGTGAAAGTATTTTCATATGTACAAGCTCAAGACAAGCATGGAAATATTAACAAAAAATAAGATCTTCTGCAGAAAGAAATGTAGTGCTAGGAGTTTCTTCAACTCTTGAAGACCAAGTTGGAGCTCTTGATCACTCATAACTATGTGGCTCGATGGCAATGACAACAATTCAAGGATTGCATTCTTGGGTTTTTGGACGATGTCGTTGTGTCAGTTGTTGATTTTGCAGAGAATTATGCCTTCAAGGAACAAAATGAGATTTGGTCCTCAATGCATTGGCACTCTAGTCAAGTAACCATTTTTGTACACATAACATACTACTGTAGGGTAGGGGAGGTAGTCAAAACCATCCACTTCTTCATATCAGATGACAAGGTGCATGACACGTTGTTCGTGTAGCATTATTTCATGCTACATCGTGATTGGTTACAATAGGAGGGTGTCACTCCTAAGCAACATTGGGTGTGGTATGATGGCGCGGCCTCACAGTTCAAGGGAGCCAGGACTTTTTAATTCATTGCAACATATGGTGGACTCACGGAGATGGGGATGATCTGGTTCTTCTTTGGATCGGGGCATGGAAAGGGAGAGCATGATGGTACTGGAGCAGTTGTGAAAAGAACCTTGACCCTTGAACAACTAGAACCTAATGGAGCTATTTTGTGGTGTGCAGCTGATTTGGTTGCTTATCGCCAAGACAACCTGTCAGGGAGCACCTTCACACTATCCTTCAAAAGAAAGGGAATGTGCCCGTGTGTTCTAGGAGGTTAAAGAGGGGGAAGTGAACAGAGAGGGGAAGTGGAATTGTGCCACTGTGGCAAAAAAATTCTCTCTGCGTGCTTTTCGTGGCCACAACCCTGGGGATTCAACTGCCCTTGCAACAAGAGCCTCGACATGTTTCTGTGATGCATGCATGCACATAAGATGGATTCGCTGCATCAATAAAGCTCACGTGCAGCCTTGGGATTATTATACTCTACTGCCATTACCTCATGAGGCTGTGTTAGATTCGGAAGATGAAGCAGCCGCCTATAATGACTTCACATACGAAGGTCATCATGATGTGTTGAGTAGCGCTCTATGTGCTGGCGACACATTTGCTGTAAATCCTGATGCTTTGACCAACGTCGAGGATGTGGATTTCTACCTGGTCAAGTGTGTTGCAGCGAAGGAGAAGGTGGAGAAGGGGTACCTTGATGAGTGGGTCAATGCAATTGATAGAGGCTCATATGTTGTGCAAGGTCTATATTACGAGCAATTGGATGCATACACCTTCAAGCTAGACCACAAGCAGCCCATCGTCCACGTACTTTCACATATGGTACGATGTATCAAAATACCCATGGACCACATCCCAAGGAGATGGAATGTGTACAAAATCAACCCAGAAAGCTATGAAGAAATCTATTATAGCATGCCTTTCAGCTTTTAAGTTGTAATCACTGCATCTTCAATATACTTCTTGCTCAGAGATAATGCAATTTTATCGAAAACATGGGTATCTTCTATCTCTTGTGTCTCTTGTGTGCTTTGTGTATACATGGATTTGGTGTCTATCACAGAGGGGTCTTAGTTTTAAGAGAGATCATTTGTACAATCTGTCTCATTGTGTTCTAATTGTGTTTTTTGGGTATGCTAATTAGCATAAATTGTATGCTAATTAGCATACTGTTAATGCTAGTTAGCATACAAAATGTTCTACTTAGCATACCTTTTGCTGGTTTTCAAGGAGAAGAGATGGAAACTTCTTGTATACTGTGTATGCTAATGCTAATTAGCATACTGTTTATGCTGATTAGCATAAACTTAAATATATGCCAGTTATCATAAATAGTATGCTAATTAGCATTAGCATTGTTGGTTTTCAAGGAGAAAAGATGCTAGCTTTTTGTATAGTGTATGCTGATTAGTATACTGTTTATGCGAGTTGGAATACCCTTGCTGGTTTAGGGAAGAAGAGATGGTAGCTTTTTGTATATTGTGTATATTAATTAGCATACCTTTACCTTTGCTGGTTTCAAGGAGAAGAGATGGAAGCTTTCAATTCTCTGTGTATTATAATTAGCATACTGTTTATGCCAATTGGCATACCTTTGCTGGTTTTAAGGAGAAGAGATGACAACTTTCTGTATACTGTGTGGTCTAATTAGCATACTATGCTATGAGTGAAAGTTAGCACAAACAAAAATGCACAGTATGCTAATTGAAGGTATGCTAATTAGCATACTATGTATGCTAATGTATGCTAATGAGAATACTCTTTTTGCCAATTGGCATAAACAGTATGCTAATAAGCATATCTTTGCTGGTTTTAAGGAGAAGAGATGACAGGTCTCTGCATCCTGTGTATGCTAATTAGCATATTGTTTATGCCAATTTGCATTCTGTGAGTATGCTAATTAGCATAGTTACCTAGCATAAATAGTATGCTAATTAGCATAGGTTCGTTGGTTTCAAGGAGAAGTGTAAGGTCCCCAATCCCGCCGACACCAAAAATGGGATGGTACCATTGACAGGTCTCTAGGCCTACTAAAGTCACAGTCCTTAAACAAGGAAAATTCCACGGAATTCACCCTTACCATTAACAAATGGTTTAGGTTTATAGCCCTAGAAAGAGACCTAGTCCTGTCTCGCACTGGAAACGGGACCATTAAAAAAAAATTCCGGCCCTATAACTTCATCGTTCAGATTATGGTTTCCTTAGCCAACGCTTTTCCCCCCCTGACATATGTGAGGTCACAGCCGTTGGTGGATTCCTCTTCCAAGTGAAGAAGTTTCTAAACGTTTTAGTGCGCGGGAATGGATAGTTACCTGACTAATCAAGTCCACCCGTCCATGATTGATAACCTTAGTCAATCCCCACTTAACACCCCGCACTCACACATGATTTCTGTGTTTAATTACTACCACATTCTTTTCACAATTAAAATAATGATTCCTTTTTAACTTTTACAACTGCATTTCATTAAGACAACCTTTGAAAATAGTATTTGAAGACATTCTTTCAACAAACAAACATCTTTAGACTTAAGACAAAGTACTGTCATTCTGAAGTATCTCTGACCAGTACTGGCTTGTCTCAAGACCACCTATACAGGGGTGAAAAAATGGCACCCATTCCTTATTTATAAAAACCAGGGTGGAAAAAGCCATCACCCAAAGTCCGGGCGCCCATACGCCAACCGGCTGCCCATACAACCAGGCGGTTCCTCTAGGATAAACTTGAAAGTACTATCCACAAACACAAACAAGCACGGGGTAAAGACTCCACGCGTGCTGAGGAAACCGACTCATCCATGATGGTATCTCCATCATTACTCATCACATGGGACTGCTCGTCCATGTGCTGTGGGGCGAGAGCCCGTAGACTTTCCTCCGTTGGCCTATGGCTAGGCCCAGCCTCATGGTCATTAGTGGCCTTGTTTCTTTTGTTGCTAACATCCTCTTCCTCGGTAAGAGGATTTCCCCTAGTTCTCTTTGGAGCCATGTCGGCAACCTTATAAAAAGATTTAATCGATTAGAAGTTTAATTGAATAATTTTCTTTTTTTCTTTTTTACCCAAAAATAAGGATTCTTGGAGTAAGTAGGTATCCTTGATAGTTAATATGATGAGATATTCCTCCTGTAACTTCTTTATGCTATAAGTAATTTCCCATAATTACCATTTAATTTGGGAAGCCCTTTAACTAGGTTTTTTACTTAGTCTATATTCCATTTCAGCCTTAGTGAATTATAAATTTCTATCGACTAATGGATTACTAACACTAAATTGTAATTGGATATGTTCTATCTTTATGAATTTTCATAAATCTGATTTGTAACCTTTCCCTCCTATACTTATGGTCTAATTTAGGCAAAATTTTGCTGATAGTAATTTGTTATACCAACCATTTATGTTGAGGTAGTTTTTTCACCCTTCAATAGTGATTTTGGACCTCAGACATTTATTTGGTAATTAGATAAATTCACTTACTAATTTTCTTTCTCTATTTCGTACGCAAAACCGGTTACTTTTAATGAAGATAATTATTTAAACTATTTATTTGAGGTTGGGGTAATTATCACACATTTTTCAAGATGTATTCTACCTTTGATATTTATATCAAAGGTTTTTGGATCAATTTACTATTTTTACTCTTTTATTTTCCCCTAAAAATAATGTAATTTTACTGAGATAATTTGGTAAACTAATTATCTAAGGTAAAAATAATAATTCCCGATTCCCTAACATGTAATCTACCTCTGATAAATAACTCAATGCATTTTGAATCAATTTGCTAATTTCCCTCTTTTAATTTGTCCTAAAAACAAAGTAATTCTGCTAAAGTAATTAGGTAAATTAGTTATCTAAGATTAAATAATTATCACAAGTTTCCTAACATGTAATTAACCTCTGGAAAATGATGCAAAGCATTTTGAATCAATTTACTAATTTCCCCCTTTTCATTTTTCCTAGAAACAGAGTATTTCTACTAAAGTAATTAGGTAAATTAATTATCTGAGATTGAAATAATTATCACAAATTCCCTAACATGTAATTAACTTCTGATAAATAACTCAAGGCAGTTTGAATCAATTTACTAATTTTTCTCTTTTAAGTTGTCCTAAAAATAGAGTATTTTTGCTAAAGTAATTAGGTAAATTAAATATCTGAGCTTGACATAAATATCATGAGTTCCCTAACATACAAGTATCCTTTGATAAATAACTCAAATCAATTTGATTATTTTCCCCTTTAATTTTCTCTAAAAAATAGTGTAATTCTGCTTAATTAATTATGAAAGTTACTCAAAAAATTATAAGATAATTTTCCTAGCTTAATGACTATCTAATAAAGCTTTGATAATTACCTCAACTTAATATAAACTTAATTAATATATTTCTCATTAATTTATGGTTAATTTGGATAATTTCAGTCCTAATATGATAGGATAATTAATTAGCTTAATATTCCCAAGCTTTAATTATAACAATCAGCATAGAATATTTAATTAAGAGAGGATTTATGAGTATATATAGGCCTAATCTTTAATTTATGAAGAAAATAGATTAATCTAGCCTTGCTAATTAAGAAGGATTAGGCTAATTACCATTTAAATTAATCAACTAGAGCTTAATCTCTAGTGATTTCTGCATAGCGATCTCTCTAGATGAGAGAGAATGTGTCAAGGCTCCGAGTCTAAATTTTTATGAAGGGAAGGGGGTCTTTTTATAGTTTTTCTGGGCCCTGGGCAGTTTCTGGCAGGTTTTGACACCCCAAGCACGCCCCCAGCTTGAAGATGGCGCCAGCTGCTGCTACTAAATTAGTCTCAGGCAGGTTTCCCCTAGCTCCACACTGCCCCCATACCTTCCAGAATCGATTTTGGTTGATTTTACTGATTTCTAAGATGAAAATTGGAATATCAATTAATTCTAAAACCTTAGGATAAGAAAGTCTTTGTTAATAATTATTACTGAAACCATCCAATTTTTATTAACTAATTGAACTCCTAGTGTAACCTTCCAAGGCCTGTAACTTTTTCTGTTTTTATCGGATTCTGATTCTGAAAATTACTAACCATAGTAAAGCTCTGCTTATGATTCCAAAAATACCAATATTAGCCATGATTGAATCCTTCAATAGTGGTTTCCGAGTTAATTTTACAAGCTTTGTACAATTTTTAAGGTTTCGAAAACTGGAAACCTTACAAGAAGAGATAAGAGCTCTTTGTATACTGTGTATGCCAATAAGCATATCATGTATGCTAATTAGCATACTTTATGCTGGTTTCAAGAAAGGATGGTAGCTTTATATATACTGTGTATGCTACTCAGCATACTATGCTGTGAGTGGAAGTTAGCAAAAACAAAAATCCATAGTATGCTAATTGAAGGAATTCTAATTAGCATACCATGCATGCTAATTAGCATATCATTTATGCCAATTGGCATGGACAGTATGCTGATTAGCATACCATTGCTAGTTTCAAGGAGAAAACATAGCAGCTTCCTGTATACTGTATATGCTAATTAGCATATTATGGTATGCTGTGGGTGGAAATTAGCACAACAAAAATGCTCAGTATGCTAATCAGAATGTATTCTAATTAGCTATTGTGAGTATGCTAATTAGCATACTGTTTTGACTGTGTTAGCATAAATAGTCCGCTAACTAGCATAAACATTATGCTAATTAGCATACCTTTGCTGATTTCCAATGAGAATGTATACAATTTCGATGTTTACAAGACGCCAACAATACACATAGTATTGTCTTTAAAAAAAGAATAGTACAGGATCTAATCATACCATTTGAAGTGAATGTCGGAATAGTTACAAACATTGGAAAGGCAATTTACAAATTTCCCTCATAATGTTACAAAACTGTAGAGAGCCTCTTGTACACTCGCTTTTGCCCAGTGTTCGTTTACTTCTTTGTTGCTGAACTTTTGGGTCTTGCTCTCTTTCTTCTTCTTGCTGAGATTTTGGGTCTTGCTCTCTTTCTTCTTCTTGCTGAGATTTTGGTTCTTGCAACTCTCTTTCTTCTTCTTCTTCTTGTTGCTTCTTTAATTTTTCCCTTTGTAGCCTCTCTCTCTTATGTCTTTCAGCTTCTTCATCAGCCTCCCTTTGTCTCCTACACATGGCTTCAGTATGCTGGGCCTCGTTGCACCAGTGCATTTCTGATTCTAGCTTCCTAATCACTTGATGTGAAAAAAAATATGGGGCAGTATCAAACACATTTTCAGCTATTTACGCTACACGATCCTTTGATTGCAGCCATAGGAGCAGCGAGATGCTTAAAGTATCTATCAAGAAGTTTTACCGATGTTCTTTGGTCTAGTCCTCTATCTTAGGAGTAACAAGCCAACTTCCTTCAGGCTACTATGTGACCATCTGACCGGCAAGAAAGATACTTTGGGAGCCAGAGTTGACCTTAGAAATGTGGATCGTATGGAGCAATATTGGCCGCAAACAACGTCTGATGGATCGATAAAACTCCCTAAAGCACCATGGATTTTCACAGGAGCTCAAGAACGCAAAGTAAAAGAGACCATTCGATCTTTGCGGACCCCCACTGGCGTAATGCACTCGCTCCAAACGTGTTTTACTAAAGAAGGAAAGCTTACCGGTTTGAAGTCACACGATTGGCATAAAATGTGTCAGGTACGTTCATAGTGGACTTTAATATCATTGCATAAAATGTGGACTTTAATATCATTGCTGCACATACTTTACAGTTTATTTTACCGGTTGCCATTGAGGGATGTTTGTCTCTCGACATCCGTAACACAATCTACAAACTTGCAAAGCTGGTGCAATGGATCTCACAAAAGGAGATCAACGTAGACTCCATACCATTCGCCAAACTAAATGCTGCGGAGCTTGTGTGCATGTTTGAGAAACATTTTCCTACTACCATGCTAACCATTCAGGTGCATCTTCTTGTTCACATAGTTGATGAGGTGGAAATAGCTGGCACAGTTTATTCCAGATGGATGTTCTTCTTAGAACGTTTCATGAAAACGCTTAAGGGATATGTGCATCAAAAGGCACGTCCGGAGGGTAGCATGGCAGAAGGTTGGTTGGTATCAGAGTCCCTAGTGTACATTGGAGAGTGGCTAGACGAACTTGATAAAGCCCGGGACACGCTATGGCGAACCATAGATGATGAGCACATATCTGGGATTGTCATGTGCAATCTCGGTGTTGAGAAGAAGATGACGGAAGATCTAGAGGCTAAAATCAACCGATTTTGCATGCTTCACAATCCAGTGATGCAAAAGTGGATTTCACAATACGAGGATGCAAAGCAAGAGCGACAAAGGGCACGAATCGAGTGGAGACGGGGAAGACGACCACCAATGCACTATCCAGCGGTTCTGGAGAGCCTACCAACCTTCATGAGCTTAAGATGGTTGCACAACCAATTGAAAAGCGCACAACAATGCGGTGACGAAGTGACTGAGGAAGAGTGGGAGTACTCTCGGGGTTGCGCGACCAAGGTAAGTTTGCAATGTACGACTAGCAAGTGACTTTATTTATAAACGTTTGAACGGCCACTCATAATCTTTGTTCGTTGTAGTATAAGTCATACATAGCAGCATGGTGTAAAGGTCGACATTTTAGGGTGGAACGAATCGACAAAAAGCGTTTTACTCAAGATTGTGGAATCATGGCAAAATTTGAACAGTCTAGTCGACGACGTTCCTCTGATGCAGATCCTGTGGTGGCGGAACTCACTTACTTCGGCACGCTGCAAGAGATTTTGAGGATCGATTACAGAGGATTTTTTGTCGACTTGTTCGACGTGCAATGGTTCAAGATAATCATGGAGGGTCACAACGCTACTGTGCGTAGAGGAGAGTCTGGTTTTCTTGAGGTGGATTCTACTAAGAAATGGACTGACCTAAGAGACACTTTCGTACTACCCGAGCATTGTGAACAAGTAAGTATGTAAATAGTTAACATCCCCCTTTTACAAGTTATGTGCTTGAAAGCTCTCATGTAAGTTATGTGGCTCTGGCAGGTAATATTTCATCCTACAAAGTCTACATCAAACTGGTGGTACGTCATAGAGGTAGCCCCTCGTAGTGCAAGGACGTATGAAGGCTACCATGTGCCAATCACAACGGCATCAATGGAGGAGATCAGAGAAGATGCTCAATTAGAAGCCGCTGCGGTGGTGCCAGACGAGCATCAAGATGCTACTACTCTATATGGGGT
Source organism: Adiantum capillus-veneris (assembly GCF_014529385.1). Classification (NCBI taxonomy): domain Eukaryota; kingdom Viridiplantae; phylum Streptophyta; class Polypodiopsida; order Polypodiales; family Pteridaceae; genus Adiantum; species Adiantum capillus-veneris. The sequence goes on along the minus strand of NC_140939.1, from coordinate 130,028,761 downwards.
GCATGCAGAGGAGCTACAAAATGAAACAGAGGATATGTGTTTAAACGGAGAGCTCTATATAGATATAGGAAGTTATGCTGAGTTATGCGAGGATGAGAGAGAGATCTCTTAAAGCCACAAATATTGTATTTGAACATTTTTGCTCCGTGTTGTAAAAGCTCTAGCTCTCTAAGTACCTTCCATGGTGTATAACGCTCTTTTCTACTCGCGCTCACATCTTTTGATTGAAAATTCTGAGTTTTCGACTTGCCTCTTCTATCACTCAATTCATTGCGTCATTGTATTTATATGCGTCATTACGTCATTGTATTTAATGGTCTTTGCGTCATTGTCTACTCTATTCATTCAATATTAAGTTTAAATATTCGTGTGTTTAATGCAGGTATGGATGATGAGGAGTTTCTTTCTTCTTTGTCACCGCAGCAGAGACAGTGGTACGTGGAGCGTCATCTCTCTCGCGCATCATCGCGCGTTCCTACTCCATCCGCATCTCCCTCTCTTTTGGAGCATTCGGCGCGCTCCGAAGCTTCGGCGTCGACAAGACGAGCTTCACACTCGTCTAGACACCGGCGCTCTAGTGGTGGCGGTGGCGGTTGTTGTGGGGATTCCGCCACCGATGCCTCCACACCGCCTCGTGTTCGATGAGGCTCTTTACCCTCCCCTTCTTTGCCCGCCCCCACACTAGCCACAGCATCGCCATCTACGCCAGTTTTTGCACGGCTGACTGTTCCTAGAAGCTACACACCTCTACCTACTCCGCCAGGAGCCACCCCACTCGACACTCCTCGCTTCGGGGCCCAGACGCCGGTGGAGACACCTGAAGTCCGTACCCCCATCGACACGCCGCTAGAGACCCCTGCCGGGACCCCCAGGTTCACGCGTCACGGGCCAGAGGGCTTGTCTTACTTCGTCGACTTCATGGCGGCATCATCATGGATGATGACGGCAAGAAGGTGATCTCGCGCATGCGTGGTCTTTGCTCTCAGCTGTTTAGACACTACATACTAAACAAATGGAGTGAAGTACCAAGTGATTTAAAAAACAAAGTCATCAGCATACTTCATGATGAGTTTCCCGTTCCAACACGGGATCAGCGCTTCAATGAAGACCTGATGAAGATTCGAATGCGCGAATACTGCAAACACAAGCGTTCCGAAGTGCAAAAAACAATCAAGAATGGGTGGAACAGGCCAGATTGGCTGGCCAAAGAAGATTGGAAGAATGCGAAGAAAGCAGCGTGCGAGAATCCCGACAAGTGGAAGCAACAAAAGGATGCAGCCTGAGCGCGAGTAGAGGCAGGGAGCTCGCACCACTTGGGGAGCGGTGGATGGGCATCATTTGAGGCCGATTTTGTAAGTGTTTTCGCATTGCTCTTTATGTTCGATAGTTTAGGGTTTATGAGTTTTTTAATTCTAACATAATGAAATCTTTGTATGTTTTGACAGTGGTCGATGATAGGACGTGATCCCACACCGTACGAGCGCGAGTACGCAGGCAGGAAGGGCTTAAACGCCCTGATGGACATTCTCAGTTCTCGCGGCGGCATGGTTAGTATTAGGGTTTACTCTTTTCTATTTTTTGTATTGTTTTATGAATGTCGTTATATGTTTATACTTACTGAAAGCTGTCTTATTGTCTTTTTTTGCAGAATCCGACAGATACGCCGCTTGGACGCGATGAGACATCTGACTAGACGATGTCAGTTTAGCCGTAGCTAGATAGCATTAGTTTAGGGTTTCTCATAGCTTATGTATCATGAGACGGATTTTATACGTCTTTTTGAACCATATATATTATTACATTTGTCACCGCACTTCCTTTTGCCAATCAATTCTTTATGCCTATGATGTTGTACAATTGTCATTATTACATTTGCCAATCAATTCATTTTGCCTATGATGTGTACAATTGTCAATTTTGCAAACAATGCGTCTTGTGGGTGACTATTTTGGGTCTATTATCTACCCTTGCACTTTTTTTAAAAAGTGAATCAAGTACAATATGGTTGATGGGTGGCAGGGCATTCAATGCCCTGTCACCAAAAAAAAATTCTCTCAGGCGTCGCTATAACCGTCGCTATTTATGGCTGTGTAGCGTCGCTATGAGCGTCGCTATAGTCTTCTGTGTAAACGTCGCTATAACCGTCACTATGACCGTCGCTATGAGCGTCGCTATATAGAGACGCTCATAGCGACGCTCTCATAGCGACGCTCGTAGCGACGGTTTCAGCGACGCCGGGGGTTATAAAAACCCAGTGTATTTCCGTCGCTAACAGCGTCACAAGAGCACACAACCTCTTGTAGTGATACTTTTGCAATTTCACCCAAAATAATACAAAAGAGAGATCATATTATATGATTCCAATATCTTTTTTCATATCCATAATTCTTTCATATTTTTATATTATGTACTCATAACTCAAACACCATGTGCTCATTAAGCTAAAATCCATGAATACTCCATACACTAGTCCCACCATGTATATATTTTTTTATTCACCAATGATCCTCCCCCATGCATGTGTAAAGATAACTTGGGTGCTTTGTATTATGATATGACTCAAAGAGGGGATCACTCTTGGATACATTGTGCAAATTCAATAAAGGCGGGGGACCACTAAAAGACTTTTGCAAGCATAAAAAATAGGTTTTTTGTTGAGATTTTTAACTTATATCTTCACTTAAAATTTTAAGAAGTGACCAACAAAAAAAATGTATCCAATGAGTTGAATAATCACCTCAAATTTTTTCATAACTTTTGCAGCTTTCATCAGTGAGATATGAATTTTATGGTAGACCCTAGTCTGCACACTTTTTCTTACTAGTTACCCTAGTCTTCTCTCACCTCCCTTCACACTTCTACACACACACACACACACACACACACACATTACTCTCTATCCCTCACTCAAACCTGCAACTTTCATGGTTTCTTTCACCCTCTTCACTGCTAATCTCCCCTCTCACCTCCATTAGCTCCCAAATGAACTCTACATATATATACATCCTATCTATGTCTCTCTCTATTACCTCTAACTCATAATTTTGTCTTACCTCTTCTCTATGTACATAAAATTCAGCATGTAGGCCATGCTTAACATCTGCAAAATTGGGACATGCCGTGACTGAATCATCATTTTCACAATTGGTGATCGACATCGTCAACGAAGGTGTAAGGGAAAGAAGAGACGAAGAAGAAGATTGGCAGTCATTCTTGATAGTCTACACAAGGTAAGTCCAAGCTTCTTCAAGGATTCACCATCTCAAGGATTCACACTTCATTCACCATCTCCTTTTACCATCAAACTCATTCAAACCATTGCAACTTGTACCACTAACTTTTTAGTGATTGCTAACACGAACCATTAACCTTGTTGTAAAAAATACACCCTCTACTATCCACTAAAGTAGGCACTCCCAAGTTATTCACTCAAACCTCTCCTCTTTCAACCTCAATAGTTCTCTCTCCTTGAGTCCACATTCATGTAACTCAAAAGAAAAAAGAGACCCACTCATTTGAAATTTAAAAATAAATAAATCCATGTTATTCTTACTAAAATTGATTAGGTTTAATCCTAATTGGGGCTTCCAAAAACCTATAAATAGAGCCCTTCTCTTCTTTGTAATAATCCATGTTACTCTTGATAAAATTGATTAGGTTTAATCTTAATCCTAATCGGGGATTCCAGAAACCTATAAATAGAGCCCTTCTCTTCTTTGTAAGGAGCCATTGCACACATAACATAGCACTTTCCAACCCTAATTGTGTGAGGAGATTGTAAGATTTGAGAACTCTCTATCACATTATACTCATATGTGCATATAGATGCTTTGAGGCTATAGAGAGGAATTGAGTGATGTCCTACTCTCCATCACATTTGTAGCTTCCACTTGCTCATAAATAAGATTGATATTTTGGGGTGCAATTCTATACAACGGCTATACCTCTTCTCTCCAAAATCAGCTCAACAATTTGGCTCAATGGATTGTATAAGTGAACTTGTCCTCAAGTTCACTTATAAGATTGTATAAGTGAGCTTGTCCTCAAGATTAGTTGTATCATTTCATGCTTTGTGGTTTTAAGGATCTTGTTGAATTATTTGCCTAGGACTAATTGTAAGAGGGTGATATGGTGAGAGGGCTCCCATAACCCTAAGACAATGGTAAAATGGCAATAAGATCAAGCCTTGTATTGTCTCTCTAGTTTTTCTAAGCTTGGAAGCATCTAATATTTTATGCCATGATCTAGTTGCTCAAGTTGATTTGTACTCTCTACCTTACTCTCTTCAAAATCCCTATAGTTGTGAAGGACTGTGGTTAGTGTGTTTGTGTGGAAATTTTGCATTCTTCTCTTTGCACGACGCGGAGCTACATACTATTTGCATCCTAGTTCACATCCATAACTAAGTAGTGCCTCTTTCTTTTTTTGGATTTGGCTGTGGGTTTGTTGTTGTCTTGTGTGCTTGTAGTTTCCCTAGTCCCAATTGAGTAGCACGAGAGCCTTTAGGAGCGTTAAGAGGTCGCTTCTCTTGTTGCGTGCACCCTGGACCGTCTCACTACCTACTAATCAAATATCTGCCCCATATGGTCAAAGGAAACATAGATCGTGATCCATGTTTGACCACATCTAAACATGAAATTTAGTTAGTTGTGTGCATGATCTTTTGGATTTGGATCTCAAAAAGTTGAAAAGCCCCAAGTTTTGGTCAATTTCCAAGGTTTTAGCATCTTTTGCCCAATTTCTTGATTTGAGTGAGTTTTCAATGTCAATTTCTCACGAAAAGTGTATATTCAATGATGTAGAACCACTCTGGACCCAGTGGTATCAGTTTTTGCTCAAAAAGTCATATAGAGATATGGATCACAATCCATGTTCTTGCACCGAATTGCATGAATTTTTTCAGATTGACTCTCTGTGGCTTGATTATCCCCTTTTTGCACTTATTTTTTGGGTTAAGATTAGGTTTTGAGTTCTGATCACCAAATTTTCAAAGTTTCAAAGCTTATGGTCTCTCTCACCAAAATATGGTTTTTGCAATTTTCTCCCTAATCTTTCAACCCAAATTTGATGGTGGTAGTTTTTACTTACCCTACTCCTAAGTACTGAAATGAATCTAGCAGCAAAAATAAACAAAATGGTATAAAATAAAGTTGAATGGTGGTAGTTTTTACTTACCCTACTCCTAAGTACTGAAATGAATCTAGCAGCAAAAATAAACAAAATGGTATAAAATAAAGTTGAAATGGAAACAAGTACAACACTCTAAAAGCATAAAGAAGATGGAAGAATGAAATGATTTTAACTATCTCACTTACAAATCTCTTTAGCTCTTGAGAATAGATTAGCAAGTCCTCGACTTCTAGACTCTACCAATCACTAAACCCCATGTCTAGTTGCTTCAATACTAAGGTGTAAATGTAATGAAAAGACAAATATTTGAAAAATAATGCTCTAAATACGCACTAGGACACTCACATAGGATCATTCCTCAATGGCGCTAAAGTTAGCAGGTCACAACGATCAACATCTGTAGCATGGCTATTTGGCACTAACATAACATGTCAATACTCACGGAAATGGCTTGTATAGGGCACGGAGACTCTTTGAGGTTGTCAATATCAAGAAGTCACCCTACCAAGAAAACACACCAACCCAACAAGCAAACCAACATTCAATGATGGAAAAATCTACCTATGTCCTTTCTCATCACTCTAGGTCATCACACCATGTTGGCACTCAAATGAAGTTGAAATGCAATGAAACTTTAGGAGGAGGTCTAAGACACCTTAGGACACTATCCTAAAAAGTTTGGTCACAATTTGACAAGGTACCAAAGTCACGATCCATCATCATCAAGGTCTTGAAACCTGCAATAGAACTATGTAGAAAGGTCCTCCTATGAACTAGGAACACTCTCCTATGGTCTAAACATTAAAACATAGTGATTTAAGCACTCAAATTTGAAGATTAGTCTCACTAACGAGTAGTCACAAACCTCAACAAAACTAACAATGCTTACACTTAATTGAAAGAGCATTCAAAGAGGAGCCCAATGCAAGTTTCAAAAGAAAAAACAGATTACCCAATCATTAGTTGCGATGATTACAAGTTGAAGCAGCTTGGCCTCTTGAGCGTGCCCACAGTAGAGCACCTTCTTCCTCTAAAAGATAAGCCTCTTTTCACATTAAGGTTATCCTAGGGCTTTCTAAATGACTAGTGTCCGGATCACATGGACCTTTACACATATCATGACAAAATTACAACTTAGGGAATCGACCTGCTATTGTAAAATCCAGATTTACACACAGTGTAGCTACACTAGCTCAAAAAAATAATAGAGTACAAATGTGGTGTTAAGATAAGTGTCCAACTAAGTGGATACCCATTCAGTCAATCCACCAACAGATGCCCTCAATAAGCTATTGTGGAAGCACACACACTTAGAATATCCATAGTTGAGATGTCTATTTCAAAGAAAAAATACACTGGCTTCATCGTGCAACTCCAAAGAAGGCTATGTTTGAGGTTTGTGGTTTCGCCCAGAGATGAGGATTGTATTGATGTTCCATTGATTCCATTGCATGTATTTTTCCTTGGGTAATGGAAACTCAAAAATGACATTGTTGTTGTAAGTTTTGGAAATCTTTGTAACCTTTTTGAAGAGATCAATGTTGGACTTGATCTTTGCTAAGGTTCTCCTTTGTGACATGCACCTCAAAAGATCCACAAGGCTTCTTTTGCCTCACTCTATCTTATTACATATATTGCAAGAGCCACACACATAATTGTCAATCCGTGGGACATATGTGACATGACTAGTGCATGGAGGCCACTAGTGGTTTTAAATCTATTGAAAAACACACTCAATATGTATCTACTCAAATGCAACACGCAATCGTTTGTTGTTTCACATCGGCGAGAAAATCATGATAGTTCACCAAGCTACCATACTCAAAACTACACCAAACTTATAAGATAAGTAAATAGAGTTTAGACTCACATTCTTGGGTCTCAAATCCATTTTTTGACCACTTGAAAAGAAAAAGTTTCTTATTAGAAAGGCAAATTTGACCTAATTGGTTTTGGTCTAGAATGCACCTAAAAGCTTAGCATTGATGCTCCAATATCCCTCCTATAGCTGAAGTATGGTTTTACTGTTTAAATAATGAGTTATGAGTTGATTAACAAGAGGATTACTGACAAAAAATTACAAAACCATCACAAGAGACTTATGTTATTGTGTAGAGCTTTCACTTGTTGATGTGTAGACATAGTACATCCCCGATAACTAGTGTAATAACTTTGCCAAAAGGGACCATAGCAAAAAATTGCAAAAAGTTAATTAAAACACCCAAATTTTTCCAGATAGCCAAAATCACAAAGCAGACACAGAACTTTGGTTTTGAATGACAAAAAGTTGTCCAAATCCAAAAATAAGTGGTGGAGTGGACTATTGGCACTACAAGTAATCATCAAGCCAAATTTGATGTTCAAATTTGATGAAACATGGATCACGATCCATGACCCCCATCAAGATTTGAGCAGTATGTAGCTGAGACATAGACAAACAACTTTCCCAAAAAAACCATTTGCAAAAAAGTTGAAAAAAGTGGTCAAAAAGAAAAAACCAAAACATTCTTGAAATCGCTACAATATACTGTATGATTTACTTTTGGTTAGGCAAAACTGATCCAAATTCAAAAATTTGTGGATGAACAGGCTACAAAGATCATAAGCTATCATCACACCAGAGATCAATTCCAAAAGTGGTAGAACATGGATCGTTATCCATGAACCCCTAAGGATTTTTTGAACAAAATATTTTTCAGCCTATAGCAAAGACCATTGTGAACAAAAGTCCCCAAAGAACCACTATCAAAAAAGTTCAAACAGTGGGTCAAAAGGGCAAAAAAGTGGATGAAACCCTAAAACAGACCTAGGGATTAACTTTTTAACCTAAACAAGTCCAAATTTTACAAAAAACATATAGAAAGGATCAATGGACCAAGAGAAAGTTGTGTGTCAAGTTTCTGTACCTTTGGACACAAGGGTACATGGATCACGATCCACGTTCCCCTGTCCACCGAGGCCAAACTTGTACCATAGCTAGAGGACATCACAAGGAGTCTAGTGGTTTTTTCATAACTGAATTTGGATATCAAAAACCAAGTCAAAAGCCCAGAACTGTCAAGCAAAGTGCCAAAACTGACCTAATTTCAATGCAAAGGTCCATTTTCAAAAATAAATCGATACCATAGGACCTACTATTCATGTTGATTTTGATGGTACCAAGAAAAGTCAATCTGGGCTCCAAACATGGATCGCAATCCATGACCCCATAGTGATGGCTTGACTTGAAAAATTTTAGATCAATAGTGCATACATAAGGATACATATCCCCAAGTCCAATTTTGGAAAAAAGAACATCAAATTTGGGTAAAAAAGGAGCAAAATAGCTGACATACTAAAACCGCAGTGTAGACCTAGTGTTGGCAATTTGACCTGTCAAACCAAGTCCAAATCCAAAATGATTTGAGATATAGCTTGTGGATATAGCCAAGAACAAAATCCTAAGAGATCAAGTCCAGAAGTGGTGGAACATGGATCGCGATAGATGTCCCCCAGCCTCAGAATTTGGCAAAAATTAATACAGAGCTTGTGCATAACCTTGTCTACATACTGCCAAAATTTGGGCTAAAAATTTGACAGGGGATCATGGATCGTGATCCATGTACCTCTTCATAGTGCGGGTATCTGACTTGATGATCTTGTAGACATACTTGAGGAAATCTTAAATCTCAAGTTTGAGCTAAAACATCTTCTAGAGACCAAGATACAAGCCAAAGTTCATGTGTTCTAGTCTTCAAACTGTTTTGAGTGCTGTTTCAAGTGTAATTGACCAAAATTGCTCTAACTTTTGATAGAAAAATTCAAATTGAGTCAAGTAAATCCAGGAAGAAAGCTTGCGATTTTGGTTTTGAAGTTGAATGTTTTCAGGTTTCCTAATTCCAAACTTTTACAGTACCCAATACTAGTTTCCAAAGACCAAAAGAGCCATAATTTTTTTACTTTTGAGGAGAGAGACCTTACCAGGGGCAAAACGAGATAAGTTACACTAAGCCAAAGAGGACTATCATTGACAAAGAACCCACATTTTTATCTCAAAAAGAAATCAACAACATATCGGTGAGAATTGGAAGAAAAGCATGGAAATCTAAACAAGACAAAATGAGAGCAAAGAGGATGAAGGAGAAAAAAATGTTGCAAATAGAACCACACCAAACCAAAGAACTGCTTAGACAAGAACAAGAGAAAAAGAAAAACGCAAAGGAATGTGAAGTTTCAAAGATTGACACAGGTGGTTCGGTCTTGGTCAAGCAAGTGAATGAGCACTTAGATTCAATTTTGAAGGCCTATGAAGCTAAGCTTAAACCCAATCAAACCCAAGAGCATAGATGGCTAATGTATCCTGATCCACCACCGTATGAAAAAGAGAGGTTGCAAATGTACAAAAAGCTCATCTAGGTGGCCCAAGCTCTTATGTAACCACATGTTTTAGATGCTCCAAAAATGGAGGTGCTAATCTGCAAAAGAATCCAAAAAATGGAGAACCAAGGTAATGTGAACAGAGACCAGGAAGAGCCAGAAGTTGAGGCATCTTTAGATACAAGGAAAGTAGCCAATGCCACAAATGGGGTGGGCTCACAAGCAGTGATGTCAATTCCGGAGATAGAAGAACCATGGCCACAATCCTTTTGGGAATCAATTAGAAACCAAAAATATGGTAGTGCTACTTTACAGTCAGCACCTATCCCTGAGATAAACATGGATCATGAATTTTTACTCCTACGGATATATGATCTCTATATAAGGATGTCGGGTATCTTGCATATGAAGAGAGCAAACCACACCCTCTACAGACTTTGCCATCTTTCATAGGAGAGTTGAAAACAAAATTTGAGGTTAGAGTGATACCTTCTTAGTGGAAAGCCACACCAAAAATGATGGATACCAAGAGCTTTCACGAATTGATATCTTCTTCTATACAATGCACACTTTCTCTCTCAAGGTGTTTGCCCATTTGGACCCAATGATGTCTCTGTTTACAACACCTTGGTCCAAATGGGCAAACACCTTGATGCATCTATGGGTCCAAATGGGCAAACACCTAGAAAAGATGGGGTTGAGAATCCCTTCACATGACCAACATGGATGAAACTTCCCCTAAGAAACCACAAGAAAAACTAGTACCAGCAAATACGGTGGGTGATTATTGCAAAAGCGAGGAAGGAAACACCACCTTACTACTCAAGTACAAAGGAGTAAAGAAGGTTACGATATTCTATAGTGGGATAAGAATTACCATTTTAACCAAAGTAATGTGGGAAAAATGGAAAAAGCCTACTCTTAGGACAACTCAAATGAAACTTCAATTAGCGGATGGATACTTGAAGATACCGATAGGAATGTTAGAGCAAATCATTGTATCCTCATGTGGCATTGTGTATGAGCACACCTTTGCCATAATGAGCTTTGATAAGAGCAACAACTTTGATATCATATTGGGAAGACCATTTATGCATCAGCTCAAAATGGTATAAGACTGGGGCCATGACTATATCTACTTAAGACACAAAGAGGTCACCAGAAAAATCAGTGTCAAAGCATAGTTATAGAAATGTAGAGCAAACCTCGAGGGAATAATTAAACTCCACAACTAAACAGGAAAAGGAGGTACCTGCTTGGTTGCAAAGCAAAACTCATATTTGGATTTACGGGGTATCAGAATGCGGGAGTCTTAAAAAGGAAGAATTCATCCTAGAGCATTCAGCAGAAGATAAAAGCTTACATTAAGGAACCATTTCCAGAGGAGTTATTTGAACCCTTTGGATGGGATCAAATACTTGCAACTCTTGATTTCTATGTAAATGAGGTGACCAACACCAAATTTTGCGACAAAGATGGCTATGATATAAGACCCTTTCTAATGGTTTTGGTTGTTCAAGAAACCAAAAACCTCTTTGAAGCTACTGAAGCAAAACTGATAAGTGATTGCAAAAGAATTGTGGAAGAAATTTCTATATTGGATCCTCCACATGATGTTGAAGACAAACTTTCAAGTGGCTATGCCATAACTTCCTTATTTATGATAAAGGTGTTGAAGGAAGCTAACAAGGTTTGTGTGTGAAAGCAAAAAAAGTGAGACAAATAGCTATGTCATGGAGTATGGTGCCAAAGTTCAAACGAACAAAGCAGAGAAACCACAAGAATATGTCATCATTGACATACTTGAAGAATCAACAAAAGTTGTTTCATAGAAGCCGACTCAAGAAAAAGTGCAAATGAAAGCAGATGGAGGAGAGAAGTCTCCAGGTTCACTAACAAATATTCAGCAAACACAAGATCAATAGATGAACAAGTGTTGTGGGAGAGAATCACAACACCTATAAATTATATGCAGCACAACCTAGATCAACATAATGTCAATCAAGGACATAGATGACACGATAGGCGCACGAAGGCAATCTCTTTAGCTTGTCAAGCTGAGACCATCCCATGCATACAACACTCTGGAAGGCTAACTAAACTACAATCTAGAATCTCGCTACTCTCAACTACACCACCCAACCCACGTATGCACAAACGGAAGGAAACTCATTAAACATACCAGAATTGTACAAAACTGAACGAACGTCATCCCCTCACTAGGATATACATCTCCTAAAGCCTCTACACTCACAATACTAGCTTTAAACCCATCTGCACAAAATGCGTACGAAGGCAAAGTCGGATTTTAGAAGTGCCCAAAACTGAATTCTATGAGTACCTATGTGTAGCTTATGTCACCAAGATTCTAATGACTACTTGCACACAGAAACAAACATTATTTGATATACTTACAGATGCAAATAGCTTGTAGATGCACGAGTGCTTTTACTCCGTTCCACAAGGAATGCTTGGCATTGTCGCATATCTCTTGCCTAGCCTAGCACAATGGTGTTGTTGGATCTCCAATGTGATGAACGAGCGGAGAGTTGCGTCAGGAAGAAACTCACGCTCTCTCTCTCTTTCTCTCTCTCACACAGTTGACGGCAACTTAAAACTTGATTATGATAAAAGTTCTTCTAATTACAAAATGACCTAGGTACCTTATATACTAAGGCTACCATAGGGTAAACCTAAAATAGAGTTCAAGGGGTAAAATGGCTTTGTATGTACAATCTGGAAGTGTCATTGTACCCCGGCTCTACAACTAGACTAACTAATCATTACAAATGATGTTTTTAACCATAGTCTGTAGCATTTCATAACTCTTAGAAAATAAGGCGTTGGTACAAAAATTGGCTGTTGATCCACGGGTCAACACTCCCCCCTCCGAATTCATGTCGTCCTTGACATGACCTGGTTGTCAATGCTGGTGTGGTATTTGTTGTCGCTTTTTTGATGTAAAGAAAGTATATGATGTAGCCTTTGCATGAGCTATCCTGTTTGTCCAATCCAATGTGCATCATCTTCACATGATTCAAGAAAATCATAATTGATGACAACTATCTACCAATTTTGTGTGTCTTCCTCATTTTCAAAAACAACTTCTACAATCTATAGAATTGCATGATTGGCTTTCATATCTTGTGAGCCAATGAAAAATTTGTAAGGATTCTATAGAAATTGTCTGGCTAAACCAAGTTCAACTTCTTTAGGCCAAGTTGCACTCCAATGCAAAGTCTATTTGTCAGGCCAAATCTGGGAGATAATTTTTATGACATGAGGTTCAAAACCCATGTCTAGCATTTGATCTGCCTCATCAAGGACAAGATATGTAACCCTGCAAAGGTTGGTTTTTCTACCATTTGTGTTTGTTCTTCTTTGTTGGTGACTCCTTTGTTCCTGTACCAAGGTAATCGAAGCCTCATTTGCCATTTTTAGCTTTTGTGTGCTGTGTAAATCATTATACTCCTCCTACTTGATACATGACTTAAATTAAATCCTGACAAACCCCAATTAATCCCCCAAGTTAGTAACTTGCATCAAAAGGGACTTATTCTACATCATTCGCGATAGTGATGAGCTATCATTGTCCATTTGTCTCCAAAATTCATATACATGATGTACAAGGTACATAAGTGGCTATCATGGCTACAAATCTGAAAAAAATGCATCCTTGGCAAGGGATTATACTATTTTTTTAAAAATAAACATCCTTAGCTTGTATTCTCTATTTGTAGCCTCCTTAGAAAGTTTGGCTTGATTTTGACTTGTATTTGGCTCTTTTCTAGGTGTCAATCTTGGGAATGACTGACATGTATCTCTGGCACCTTCTGGCTGCCAATTACATGTATCCCTTGTTTCTCCTACAGACATCTATCAAAAGAGATGACTGAACTGTCATTTTTGCCCCTTCTGTTCTTGTCAGTATTGTTAGTCCCTTTTGTTTTTTAGGCTTCATTAAGTCACATACAATATAGAAGATTTATAGTATAAAGATCTACTTCTTGTATACTACCTTATAGTTGCATGAAAATTTGATGGAAACTTTACATCTGATGGGTGCTTCCGTCTAGTCCCATCACCAAATTCCTTTGTCCTTGTAGGCCAACCCAGAGTTGGATGACCATTCTCAGTCATTGTTGGCTTCATGTTTTTGTTGAAGGCTGATCATCATTCTTTTCTTACCTCTGACATAACCCATTGTGTGTATGGATTTTGAGGCATACCTTGTGAAGTGTCATCATTTTCTTGGACCTTCTTTGTTTTGTACGACGTGATATCTCTTTGGTCTTTCCTTCATTTGAATTTGTTACCATATACATGTGGTAGTGATTTGTGTGAACACACTAGGACCGCTGGGGCATTTTTTCCCTCTTTAGGAGGTTTTTTCCCCCGAGCATTGTATATATGCCCATCACTCTAGGGCTATCTATCTTTCCATTGCACACTAAGTAACACACTCTGTATTGTGTGCCTTGAGATTCCATCGTCTTCTCCAAGATGTGTGGGTCTCTCTGCAACCCTAATTCCAAAAATTGGTATCAGAGCAGGTTACGTCCTCCCGGGCTTAGTCGCCAGCTACTCCAGTACATGTCTGCTCAGATTTTTGATTCGGGCTCATTTCGGCCTTCGTTTCCACTACAGGCTACTGTACTGCACATGCTATTTTGTCATTTTGTGCAGAATTTCTGTCACTGCTGCTTTTTGCATAACAGGTGCCTTATAGTCTTCTACGGTTTGTGCTATATAGCACGTGTTGTTCCTGCTCCATTTCTCCTATTTTCGAGTAGTTTTCACATCAGGTGTAGCATTTACTAGGGCTGACAACAACAACACAGATGTGTTCAAGATGTTTGTTGCTGAGGACAGGTTGGATAGGGACAATTACCCTATGTGGGCTTACCTGGTGCAACATGTTTTTGTGTCAAAGGGCGTTTGGAATATTGTGCAGGGCATTGATGTACGTCCTAATTCTGAGGATGTAGGCGATGTTGAGGATGTTGCAGGTCTTGCTGCAAGGATTGCTGATGTTAGAGTTGTTTTGCCTACGATAGAACAAGGTCGTTGGGATGTTAAGGATGCACAGGCTCATGCATTGATTGTGTTGTCTGTGAAGTGCACCATTGTTCCTCATATCCATTCAAAAAAATCTGCAACATGCTTGGGATATATTGGTTGGTCTTTATGCAAGTTGCAATGAGGCTAAAATTGCTTTGCTGCGTAAAGAGCTGGAGTCGAAGATTATGCATGAGGAAGATGATATGGACACTTTCCTTGCTAGTGTAAAAGGATATCAATGAGCAACTTATTTTTGCAGGTGAAGTTATTTCAGACGGTTCCCTTGTGCGGACTGTTCTTGATGCCTTACCAGATCCTTGCCAGACTTTTGCTAGTACTTGGAGACTTATGACCCAAGGAAATCCAGAAGTTGTCAAGTTTGATGCATTATGCACATTGCTATTGCAAGAGTCACTTTTCAAAAAAACAGGACTAGACAGCGTGCAGTTGAACAGGCTTTTATTGCTTCTCAAAGAAAGGGTGGTAACAGCAATGCAGCCACTTCTCATGGTTCTGCTGCGAGTGGAAAAACTTCTGTTCCCAATGCTTCTGCTGGCAGCACTTCGTCTGGAAATTCTGGTGATAAGGGCAAAAAGAAGATGTGTTGCCATTATTGTAAATCTAATGATCACTTGATCAAGTCGTGTCCTAAGTTGAAGGCCAAAGAGGCTAAGAAGAAAGAGGGTGGTTCCATTGCAAATGTTGGTTCCACTACAAATGCATCCATTGTTGAGTCTTCTGTGAAAGGAGACAGTGATGCTGATTGTTGATGTAGAATGGGCTTTTGGCGCAGAGTGCACTTACAATCCTGCTGTCCATGATGCATGCTTGTCAGTTGCTGTAGATTCACATGTGTGGTATTTTGACAGTGGTGCTACAAAGCACATTACTCACATCGTGAATTGTTTACCTCTCTCGAGTCTATCCCTCATGGGAACTCAGTCACTTGTGCCAACAATGCCTCTTATCCGGTTCTAGGAGTTGGAAAGATTGTGCTTACTGATGCAAATGGCAGTTCCTTCACACTTGTTGATGCACTTTATGTACCTGGGATCAAGAAGAATCTCTTGTCTGTATCCGCACTTGCTAGACTTGGACTTGTAGTCAAATTTGTGGATGACAGATGTACAGTTCATGATCTTAGTTTTGGTGATGAAATTGTTGCATCTGGCCTTTTGTGCCGTGGGCTGTATAAGCTCACTTTGTATGAAAAGTGTGGACAAAATTTTGCAAATGTGTTGCAGATTCAAGGGCTATTTCAGATGCAAAACTTTGATGCATGTTTTGGTCATCTGAATTTTCTAGTTTGCTGCATTTGCAAAAATCTAATATGGTTGCTTCTTTGCCACCTCTTGAAGCACCTGTCACTACATGTTTGTGAAGGCTGTATTTTGGGTAAGATGCAGCGTTCTAAGTTTCCAAAGGATGGTTCAATTCGGGCCACATGCAGGTTGCAGCTTGTGCATAGTGATGTTTGTGGGCCCATGCAAACTCCGTCCATGGGCAATTACCTATACTTCGTGACTTTCATTGATGATTACTCCAGGCATGCATGGGTATTTCCACTTAAAGAGAATTCCGAAGTTTTTACGTGCTTCAAACAATTTCTGGCTATGGCTGAAAATGTCTCAAAATGTACTATGGGCACCCTCCGTTCGGATCGAGGGGGGGAGTATATGTATCATGAATTCAATGCATTTCTGGCTACTTGTGGGATAAAACACCAATGTACAGTGCCTTATACACCCAACAAAATGGTGTTGCTGAGAGGAAAAATAGGTCACTTACGGAAATGGCACGATGTATGGTCAAAATTCAAGCTTTGCCACATTCTTTTTGGCTTGAGGCCATCATGTGTGCCACTTATGTACTTAACAGGTGTCCTACGAAAGCTTTGCAGTCTACTCCATATGAATCATGGCATGATAGAAAGCCTTCTATTGAGCACATGCGTGTTTTTGGTTGTTTGGCATATGCTTTGGTGCCACAAGTGCAGCGCAGAAAATTGGATGATAAGGCTGTCAAATGTATTTTTGTTGGTTATAGTGCTGAAAGCAAAGGTTACAGGTTATATCATCCACAAACAAAGCGTATTCTGGTTTCACGAGATGTAGTGTTTGTGGAAGATTCTGTTTAGCCCTTACTGTCATGTACTGGAGACAGTAATGTAAGTGAACGTCGCCTTTCAAGTCTTCTAAATAACGTTCAGTTAAACCAATGGTCCCCTAATTAGTCTAGACGTGCACTAATTTGCCATATATTTGGGGCTTCAAAGCCATTTTAGCAATTTTTTGATTATGCGTTTGTATTTCACTTACTTTGCTATGCTTTGTAGTCCAAATATATATGCCCTCCCAGTTTCGTAGTCCAACTCTCTAATATGCACTATTTCTCATGTATGCATCTCTAGATATGCTATTTATGGTTAAAATTTGAGTTCTAATATACATTTTTAATGGATTTTTTAACCAGGATTTATCAACACGCAATCATTTAAACATTTACTTGACCGCTAGAGTTCAAACTACTTGACTCACACATTGAGAACTCACACATTCTAGACTCCTAAAACAAAGCAATCACTTATTGGATTTCAGATTAATGAACATTGCATGTAGAATCACTGAATAGATTTTCAATCAAAAACACCAGAATAATCTCGTAGAATGTAAATTTCCATTGAAATTGCCAAAAATTGTCAATGATCTAATTTCCTTTCCCAAATGCCATCATTCATGCATCAATATGCAACATTTCATTTCCAAATATGCTTTTGATGCAGATACATCTTCAAATGATCAAATTTATTCTCAATTATGGAACTAATGTATGAAAATAATATTGTTTTTAAGTTTTTAATGCTTCTATCTAATATGTTTTTAAGATTTCAACTTTTTTTTAATGTTTGTAAGTATTAAAAAAACTAATTTGCTGCAGAGAGGCTCTCTCTCTTATACTATATCCATGCAACAGCCCTCTTTCTCTCTATTCTTCTTTCACTACAAACAAGAATGAATCCTTCTCTCTCTTACTTTCAAATGACACTACAGCAGAACGATTCTCTCTTTCTCTCTCTTACTCCCATACACATACACACACAAAACTGAAACAGAAAACTCTCTCTCTATTTCTTGCATACACATTCAAAGAAGGAAGACATTGTCTATCTTACTACACACACAGATACACTCACATGCGGCGCACTCTCTCTCTCTCTCTCTCTCTCTCTCTCTCTCTCTCTCTCTCTCTAACTAGCATTACAGATAATTCATCTCTCTCACACACACTACACACACAATGCTTTTTCTCTCTCTATTGGCACTCTCTGAATATGGCATGCATGCACTGACTCGGTGCTTCCCATGCTCCCTCACTCGCACTCGGCTCTGGCCCAGAAAACCTCTCCTTAGCGCCAATCCCTTTCTCTCTCCCTCTCGGGCTCGCAACCTCACCAAGCAGCGCCTCCTTCAGGCGGCTCTCCATGCATTCTCCTGCTCT
This sequence comes from Adiantum capillus-veneris, assembly GCF_014529385.1. Classification (NCBI taxonomy): domain Eukaryota; kingdom Viridiplantae; phylum Streptophyta; class Polypodiopsida; order Polypodiales; family Pteridaceae; genus Adiantum; species Adiantum capillus-veneris. The sequence continues at coordinate 130,010,716 of NC_140939.1, read as the reverse complement.
CTCGTTATGGGAGTACACACACCCCCACACACAGAGGGTAGTCCCCTTGGCTCTCAAATGAACTCGACCCCCTCTCTCACAACCCCTACAGTCCCTTCTACAGCACCCGGCTTCCTCTCTGGCTCGCCTCTCACAGCCTCACCTTCGTCTCCCCAATGAGTACACACACACATAGGGTCGCCCACTTGGGCTCCCTTCTCCTCCTCACTCGCGTTCCCTTGGCGGCTCTGGCCTGCCCTCTTCTCGCAACTTCTGCTCACACCACTAACGACGGGCTCTCTCTCTCTCATCCTATGCTCTGTACACCCAATGCAACCCTTCTCGGCCCCTCATGGGCTCGCCTCTCACAACGCCCTCTCCAAGCTGAGCTCTCTGCAACGAACCCACTCGCGGCCCACACTTCCCAACTGCTTTCAATTTCTGATTAGAAAATTAGCCATGCAAACAATTTTTTTTTCTGATTTATTATCATAACCTCCGTTCACATGCTCCTACTTGGAAATGGTCTCATAACTATGAAAACACCCAAGACTTCAAAGATCTAGGCCGGCAAGCCTTGAACTTAAAATTTATTGCTATCCCTTGGTAATCCTCCTCTTTTGACTTCGTAAAGGAAATCCCAAAAGACCTCAAAGATCTATGCGACAACAGCTATTCATTCTTTATCCTTGATACTATAGATAACAAACCTCTCTCTCTTTATGTCCTACTTGGACTCGACATAGGGTAACCCTTTTTCATTTACTTACTCTCCTGTCTACCAAGGCAATCATCAAAAGAAGAATTTTTGTGCGTAAAGACACTTGAGCTCACAACCCCACTGCGGTCACTAACATCTCTGAATTTTTTTTGAGTTTCTTTCGGACCAAGCTCAAAGTCTAGCTAGTATCTGATCATTTAGTCGGCTAAACTTAGGCTAGGGACTCATTTAGAATTGATAATTTCCTATTCAGCACAAACTGAGATACCTAATGGTCATAGCTTGAATTTAGAGTCGTTAAGATAGCTATCAACAAGTTCCCTAAGAGTGACTCCAGTCATCAAATGATTGACTACTTTAGGTAAAAACTTATTAGCAACAAGCAGTCATAAAAACTAACAAACATTAGCACTAATGCATCCATTATGGAAATCATGAAGATGCTAATGCACCTAACATGCCCGTGCAGATCCCAAGGTACCCCAGTTTTGGTACAAATGTAAAAATATTCTGGTGTATACAGTAAGCTCACACGACATTTATGACACTTTGTTGCCTCTTTTTAGTGGTGGAAATATGAATGTAAGTTCCAATGAGGCAAATGTACAGCCTATGGGGTTTCTGAAAATGTTACAGATCAGCCTATTACTGATGCAGAGGTATGCCAAAATGGCTGGTACACACTTTGCGTGACAGTAAATTGGATGCACCTTTGTCTAGTCGTACTCGTTCAGGCTCTCGCCATGCATCTTATGCATCAGATTGTTATGCTTTGGCTGTGTCTAGCTTACATGATGTTGAAGAGCCTCTGTCTTTTGATGAAGCACATAATTTAGAACATTGGATGGCTGCCATGCAATCAGAATATGATGCACTTATAGAAAATGACACATGGACTTTATGTGATTTGCCTCCTAGCAAAAAGGCCATTGGTACAAAGTGGGTTTACAAGTTGAAACACAAGCCGGATGGTGAGATCGATCGCCATAAGGCTCGGTTTAATGCAAAGGGTTATGCAGAGCAAAAAGGCATAGATTATGAAGAGACTTTTGCTCCCACTTGTCGTATGACTACTGTGCATTTTCTATGGGCATTGGCAGCTCATTTTGGTTGGAATGTACATCAATCAGACATTGTTACTGATTTCTTGAATGGTGACATATTTGAGAAAGTTTATGTAACGCAGCCTCGCGGTTTTGTCATAAAAGGACAAGAGGACAAAGTGTGCAGATGTAAGAAGGCTTTGTATGGGTTGAAGCAATCTCCTCGTGCTTGGTATGAGAAATCTGACACTCATTTGGTCAAACGAGGCTTTTGTAACAGTCCAATAGAAAGCACATTGTATGTAAAGCGTGAGGGTGATGTACTTGTCATTGTGGTTCTTTATGTTGATGATTTGCTGATCACATCACTGGACCAAATGAGAGACATATTGCTGAATTTAAGGCTGATTTCAATGCTACTTTCAAGATGAAATATTTGGGGCTGTTGCATCATTACTTGGGTATACAGTTTAAGCAGTGTGATGATGGTATTGCCTTGTGTCAGAAAAGTTACATAGAGACATTGCTATGTAAGTTTGGACTTGAGGATTGCAAACCTATTGCCACTCCCATGGAAACAGGTTTGAAGTTGAGTCTACATGATGCTGGCGATCATGCTAATGTCACTCTTTACCAAACTGTTGTTGGCTGCCTCATTTATGTATGCAACACGAGGCCAGATATTCAGTTTGTAGTCTCAGAGGTCAACAGATTTATGTATAGCCCAGGGTCTAAGCATTGGCAGGCTGTCAAGAGGATTTTCTGCTACCTTAGTGTAACTTTACATCTTGGCTTGTTTTATCCCAAGGGGGGATCATTGCCGCAGACTTACATGCTTTTTCGGACTCAGATTGGGCTGGTTGTTTTGACACACGAGTGTCCACAAGTGGTTTTTGTTTCATGCTTGGTAGTTCATGTATATCATGGTTGAGCAAGAAGCAACCTACTATGGCCACTTCGAGTTGTGAGGCTGAGTATAGGGCAGTCTTCACAGCTATGGTTGTGTATGGCTTAGACGCGGTGATTTGGGTGTTGGACAGGACACTGCCAACACTATGTACACTGACAGTCAGAGCGCATTGGCAGTTGCAAGGAACCCAGTTTTTCATGCTTCACAAAGCACATTGAGGTGCATTACCACTATGTCAGGGAGAGGCTCTCAGTAGGAGAGATCATCTTGGCTTATGTGCCAACACCGGACAACCTTGCAGATCTTTTCACAAAGGCATTGTCTCTTGAGAAGCTTGAATCTTTCCACAAAGCTTTGGGCTTACTCCCCTTTGTGGACTGATCATGTCCTCAGGGCATGTCACTTCCCTTTACTCATGTGCCAGCTCTCGTTCACCGCATCACTCCGGGGGGGATTTGTTACCATATACATGTGGTAGTGATGTGTGTGAACACACTAGGACCGCCGGGGCATTTTTTCCCTCTTTAGGAGGTTTTTTCCCCCGAGCATTGTATATACGCCCATCACTCTAGGGCTATCTATCTCTCCATTGGACACTAAGTAACACACTCTCTATTGTGTGCCTTGAGCTTCCATGGTCTTGTCCAAGTTGTGTGTGTCTCTTTGCAACCCTAATTCCAACAGAATTATGGATTATTATTTTCCCCTTTTTTCCCCTAAAAAATAGCAAAATAAAACCAAAAATCAACTCAACTCAAAAAGCAAAACCAAGTTAATAGAATTCCATACGCTATGTACATTGTACACATGTCCCTAGGGGATCATATATGGCTTTTGTCCCCAAACTCCTCTTGTAACGCTACTATGAGGATATATACTTTGAGTTGTGTCAAAAAATCATCACAATCAAACACAAAAATTCAATACAACTCACAAAACATTTCCCTCTGATATTAATAATACTAGGTTCGCATTTAGAACTCCTCCACCCCTCCTATTTGGAGTCCTCCTTGGTAACAAGTTATCACCAAGGGTAAGTGTTGTGCTTGGGCAATTAGAAATGTGCCTATGCAGGCCTTGTAATGTAGCCCTATTATGCATACACAATCAATGCATGTAAAAAAATTATCTTGTGCAAGATGTGGGTATAAGCAATTTGCCTATTGGCATTTGCTAGTGAGGCTTCCTATTTGAAGCAATATGATAATGTTTGAAGCTTCTATACAGTTTGCTTGATTAAAGGTTGTAGAGATTTTTGAAGGCTAACTTATCTGTTTGATGCTTCATTGGAATCCATTTTAGCCTTGTGGTTGGTTGTTGTATTTGGCGTTGTTTTGCATTAGTGGATTTTGACTTGAAGTGAGTTCTCTTCTAACTGTATTGTAACCATAGGAGGAATTGAAAAAATTCAAGCGGCTTGCAGTGACGGTAGGCTTATTGATTTCCTTTGGGACCCACTTCTTTGTGATTAGTGGTTGTTTTGTTGATGTTGCTTGTTTGATAAACTATACTTGTCCCTACTTTGTTTGTGTTTGAAGAGACTTCTTTGGGATCCACCTTGTCTTTGTGTTAGTCATAGCAATCTTTGATTTAGCCCTTGTACTCTTAGTTGAGGACATGATTCAGGTGTCGGGAGTTGATACTTTGTGAGTTGACAATTTAACCATTTTGGAATCCAAATAAACTCCTGACCTCTTTGTTCTTGAGTGAACTTCTTTGAAACCCAAATCCGATTTGCAAGAAGCTTATGACTTTGGGATATTCTTAGCCATTCTTGCAAATTTTGACTATTTTTCTTTCAGCGTTGGTTCTTGTGATTTTTCATATGAGATCCTCATCTTCTTGATCCATACCTGCTTTTGGTCGAGCTGGCTCTTTGTATCCAAATTTTTTGACATTTTTGGTTCTAACTTGTTGCTCTTTGCTTTTGGCCTTCTTTGGTTGTTATGGAAGCTGATAGTGATGGTGATGACCTGAGTTGTTGGTAGGGAATGTCATAAGAATCATCACTATCGTTGCTATCCTCAGCAAGGTTTCATTCTAACTATGAGGTCCCCACCCCGTCGTCACAACAACGGATCTGATGGTAAACCTGGTGGCCACTAATCTATTGCGGAAGCAAACAAAATAGTTCAGGGTTCGACTAGCAGAAGATCTCTCATCACAAAGTGAATCGAGTTCGAGCCTTCTAGCAGGGAGATCTAGCTCCACCTCGCAGGGGAAGCGTACTTGAACTATCTAGCGATCCTAAGACCCACCTTCCAAGAGGAGAGAAACCTCGAGTGCCTTTTTCCCCATGTTTCAGAGGCACGTACTCTCGAGAATTTCACCGCTCTAGGGGCAATGAGTATTACTAATATCGAAGTAAGCACTATGGGGACAGAGAGTTCCCGACCAATCGGGACCACCCATCTCGTAGGCATTGGCAACCTGAGCCAAGCCCCCACTTTCCACCCCCACACTCACACTTCTTTGTGTGACCTAATTACTACAACAAAGGTTGTTCAACATAAAGATTCCTTGTTTAATTCCGAATCACATTGTTCGTTAATACAGCCCTTCAACCAGTATTGCAAACAACACCAAGACAGAATTCTAGTAAAAATTCTACTCAAACTTATTCATAAAAGTTCCAATGTTCTGGAGGTACAACATCCCCCCTCCAGTGAGAGTTCACTCCTCCCGTTGTCGCCTAGCTGCCCAGACAACTAGGTATGTCCACCGCATAGAAAGCACATCATGGACACTCCCACCGCATAGAAAGCAAGACGTGGGTTCCCACCACATAGAAAGCAAGTCGTGGGTATCCACTGCATAGAAAGCAAGTCGTGGATTCAAGAGCCCTTAACGAGGAACTCTACCCCCTGTGATCAGTAGGGGGGTCAGGACTGATTCAACATTGGAAATAAAATGAACATGTCGAGCTAAATTTTCCCTAGCAGACATTCTTTCCTATTGCAAACAGCATACCCATCGAACATTACCTTCCCACTTTAGAGCTTAATGTACAATGATTTCAATGCCGAGGTTTCCGTCGGATTTCTCCAACATGTTTGGGGATATGAGCATTCCTAACTAGCGTATGCAATGTTAATTTAAACAACTTGAATAAAAATATAATCTACCTCTTCCACTTCCTCATCGATGGCCCGTGAGATGGCCGGTATTTGTTCCTCCATAGGAGCTTTTCCCTTTCCGTTGACATTACTCGTTCCTGCCTCGCGATCGTGGGCACCACCGAAGCGCGTCCTCTTAACCGAGGCCATTTCTCACTACTTTAAATGATTAGCTTGGAGAAAGAGCTAAGGTTCGCAAGCATCATAACAGTCCAATGGGTAGATTAGTGACATCAATTAATTTCTCCTATATGAGAGATCTATATTTCTTTCATAAAGCAATCATTAAGGATGGCACATAATCCTATGGGAATCCGGCTCTAAGATAATTATTCGGCTTACATGATTAAGAATAATTAGGATTTCACTATTGGAATTACCAGAGAATTGAATTAAGTATGATTAAACTATTTCCTGGCAAATAGACGATGCAGATTTACCTTAGGCATATGTGTGAGGAAAACCAATTCTTAGAGTCTTAATGACAGATTAATTCCTCCTTAATTACATCTTAATGCATAAGAGAATGAATTTAGTTAAGCTTCATTGTTAATGAGTGATTCTCTTCAATCTACACAATTACTAGCTTACCGATTAATTACTATGCTACCTAGAGAGAGAAAATTCTGATAATTATGTTCTAATCATTAATCGAGAGTGATGAATGGCTGATAATTCAGCTATGGAATGATGATTACATAATAGAATATGGATAAGGAGAATTTAGAGAGTAATCATAGAGAATTACGACTAGGAATAAGCATAATAGACGAGAAATTTAGATGGTAATGAAAAAGGATTTGCAGAAAGCATTAATTAAACCGTGGTTACCGTGATTAAGGGCTGATAATCCTCTCGATCCTCTGATCTAATCGAGCTTCTTGAGGCGAGAATTCGACAGCACCTCCCTCCTTGCTTCTCCTTCAAAAGGTGTGTGTTCTGGCAGCACCTTCCCAGAGTGTGTGTAGGTGTATGAGTGTGTGCACTGTGTGTGTGTGAGTGTATGTGTGTGCAAGTCTTTAAATAGGCCTCCTCAAGCTGAAAATCGATCTGGGTTGCTAAATGCATCTGGGAGCTTCTCTAGTTAAGCATGGCAAGTCCAATTCCCTGCCCACCAAGTGTCAGGTTGGCTTGGTTAACTGGTTCTGAGACTGAGCTGCTGGCTTGGAAACTCTCCCAGGACTCCCACAAAGCAAGCGGGCGCCCCCTAGCTACTAAAGCTGATCTGGAGTGGGCTGGAACCTGTTCCCACACAGTCCCGGGCCCCCGGTACCTCCCCGGGAAATTTTGAGAAAATTTGATTCTAGGCTAAAATGGGTCATACGAGTCGGATTTTGATGCCGAAAATTGCTATAGCAAGCTCTAACTAAGGCGTACTGGCCCGAGTACCTGCCATATTTAGCAGCCCCCGGGGTCCGAAAATGCATTTTTTTGAAATTCGGGGTACGGATGCAGTTTTTCGAGACGATCAGAACTGGACGGGTCGGGTGACCAAAAACTTGCTATTTTTGGAATTTTTTTACAAAAATTATTTTAACTCACATTTCGAAGCTTTAAAACATTCTGAACATCATGGCACTGACAGAATTTGGAAAACTGCTAAAAATAGTAACTTTTTTCATTATGTTCGTTTCATGGTACAATGGTGCTTTTATGATCGGGGTCAGAGACCTTACACTAACACTTTCCCTTTGTGGTTTGACTGGTTATGGAAAGTTACTGTTTGCTTGCTCTTGGGTTGTGGTTTCTGAAATGACTTTGGTATCCACTTGATTAGAGAATTATTAGCTTGTTGACATGGCCGTCTTCTTCTTGGTTGAGTCTTTTCTTTATGTATAGGAGCCACATATGAGGATACTTGTTGCAATTGCATTCCATCAAGGATTTTGGAGTCCACTTTGGATGCACTTTATTTTTGTAGCAATGACATTGTTTCATGGGACTTCAATTTGGAAAATCATAAAACCATGCATTAGTTTTTTTTTACAAAAAGCAAGCGGAGCTATCAACAAAACCAAGCCACTCAATCAGGAAAAATAATAGCCACAACAGACAAAAGAAAAGATCAAAGAAACAAGTAATACGACAAGAAGGGCTTCCAACTTTAGATCTCAGCAAAGCTACCCAAGGAGGAATCTCAAATCTCAAGGGAGATTTTTTGAGCAATCCCTAAAACGAGCAAGACTGGCCAAGGCACACTATACAAAACAAAAACCAAATATTTTTTAGGTGACTTCAAGCACGAAAAAATAATAATCTAAAACAAGATTACGCCTAATTTTAATGGTAAAACGACCACAAATTTTTGACCAAAAAAAACCCTTGAACAAGGGTTTGGTAGAATGTTTCCCTTAATGGTCTAGAACAATTGGAAATCATACAATGGCATGTTGATATTCCTCTTCTTGGAACTAGTTGCCCTCACATATTAGAAGCTCATTTCTACCACCATTGATCCTTGTTGGGAATAGTGAAACCACGATTCCAATGGATATAAATCTCCTATTCCTACCTCCCTACATGTAGGACCACGAGACTTACACTAAAAGAGTAAGGTTGTTACCACTTGAACAAATCTCATGAATAAGGAGAGCATGAGAGCTTGAGCTTCTCTTCACTTTTTCTTCTTTTGTTCTCCTCTCTCTTACTCTACCTCAAGTTATTGTGGGTTGATGTACGATAATATACTATGCATTTTAAGTTACTCTAGAGAAAATGATGGAAACTTGAAAATAATTCTATTATTGCAATGAGGCTATTCTTTTGAGAAAATCCACATCATGGTATATATTAAAGTTTGGATCACACCATCATAGGTAGCCTTCTATTGGGGGAGGGAGTGGGAGTTAGTGGTGTTGCCAAAGGTGGTGGTGACAAACGTATCAAGGGAGGTGGTAATGGTGGGGGATTATAAAGAGTGCTTTTATAGAAGAATATGCAAGGTCGATAAAGCTATGAACAATTTTAACTTTGTCCACATGCTAGTTATATTTCACCTACCCATATCAATAGTTAGAAACCTAGGTTCAGTGTAATTCCACCTACAAATATTGAGATTTATCTTTAAAATTCAAAGTAGAAGGTGAATAAACCTACAAACTTTAGAGAAATTTAGTGTAAAAACCTTGTCTTAAATTTTCCTTGTATATATGAGCACAGTTCAAAGTTCCTAGATTGCTCGGCTTCCTAGTCTGTTGAGTTGTCCGTCATGCCTCAACCCGGATTACTCAACCAACGTGTGATGCCCCTATTCTGAATACACTTCTTAGAGCCATGGTGTATGATTCTCATTGCACTCCTTTGAAATGCTTTTCCTAATGCGGCTTAGCCCTCCATTTTTCTTTGTACTCTATCTATTGTTTGGGAGTTGTACGCCCATCAATGCCTCATAGCAATTCAAATGGATGGTAGTCTAGCATTGCATCTATCGTCTTGCATAATGATGTGGCTCAGGCCTCGGTCCTTGGCACCCCATAAGGTAACCCCCTCCAAGGGGTAATTGGGAGGTTGGTTGTGCTACAACAAACAACATTGTGCCACGTTGAGACAACTGTGTTGGCTAGAAAAGGTAAATCGCAGGGTCCCTAATCATTGACAAATTTGGTTTTGAAGGAGTTGGGAAAGGAAACTCACAATAAATGAGGCAAGAAGGTCCTCAAGTTTAACCATCGTCATTTTCAACAGCTATATAGTATAAGCAAGACCCTTCAAAAAATCTCTTTGAAAGAGATGCGGAATCTTTCACGTACAGGCAGAGACATGTGCTAGAAAAAAACTTTGTTTTGAAAACTTGGCAAACCTACGTAAGAGAATTTTAGTGGTAAATTGACTAATTTGAAGGTTTTTACACCAAACGATGCTAAATTTCTCTAAATTTTGTAGGTTTTCTCACTTTCAAATTTAAAATCTAGAGGTAAATCTCAAAATTTGCAAGTGTGATTACATTAAACCTAGGTTTTTTTTTCAACCTTTCCCCCTTTCTTTGTCTCTCCTCGCTCTCTCGATCTCTTTAAATAAAAAGTCTCTGAAAAAGCCCGCGCCGGCGTGGACTTTTTTTAAGAGAGATTGAGAGAGATGGAGGAGAGAGAGGGAGAGGAGGAGGGCATTGTATATGGGTGAGGGAACGTTGGAAGGGAAGAGGCTGAGGAGGAGGGCATTGTATATGGGTGAGGGAACGTTGGAAGGGAAGAGGCTGAGGAGGTAGAGATTTTGCATGTTGTAGGATCAACATGCACAATCTGATGTGAGTCACACGACTTTGTACTCTATCACAAGTAGAGCTTCTGCATGTTGACGCAGCCCGACCTAATCTCTTTACACCAATGTTTTTGGTGTTGCGGCTTGAGTAGGTTTTTTCCAACCCAATTAAGCATCTAGTGAGAATAATCGTGGTGGTTGTTGGACTAAGCAAGGTAGGGGAGGGAGAGCACGTGCTCCTACGAGGCAAGATTTTCGAACTTCTATTGGGGATGGGTAGAGGCAGCAAAAGAAGACCTCCAAAGAGGTGCAATTGCTAATTGCACTTCTCTCTCTCCTTGTCAGCTAGATCTTCAAGGTCTCTTGGGATATTTTTTTACGACATAAAATTCTCTTCTTGTTCTTCTTTTTCCCTTTGGAAACAAAAAAGACATAGTAATAGTTTTGGCAACAATAACCAATAGTCAAAGAAAGAGATGGGGGAAAATTGCAAAATGCAAACACTTTTAGGCTTGCAATAGTCATGCTTTCAGGAGTAAAGCAAAAATTATATGTCATTATAGAAGCTCAAAGTTCCAAGGTTTCTATTTAAGTACTATCGAGTCATAGCTCTTAGCTAAATCTTGCTATGCCGCTCACTTCTTGGACTTCCTGGTGGCCTCAGGGTTGCTGCAGGGATGGCTGGTGCTGCTTCAATACTCAATCCCTGTGCCGCTCTTTCCTCCTCGCACTTTTTTGCTCCGTGATAGCTTTTCCCTTAGCTCTACGGGCTTCAAACTGATCAGACAATGTCTTCTCTCACAAGCCTTCTGAGCTTTAGACTTTTGAATATTCTCCATGAGCACGCACTTATTTTTGAACATGTTACCATATCTTGACTGAAGGCCTATCCTTTTAGCCTCCAAAGCACGCTTTGCTCTTGCCTGTGAGTGTATCTTGGTCAGTTTCTTAATCACAAAGCCATCCTTGACCAGATTTCTAATATTTTGCCTTGAATTGGCCATAGAGATTTCATTGACCTCATTGGGATCAAGCCAGACCTTGTGCTTCCCACACTTCAGCATGCTAGCCACCCGCGAGGTGCTTCTGTAGCTTGAGGGACACCAAGGTCGCCCACTCTTACAAAATCCTAATGAGAGAAAGGGTCTTCTTCTTCTTCTTCTTCTCCCTCCCTCCCTCCCTCTCTCTCTCTCTCTCTCTCTCTCTCTCTCTCTCTCTCTCTCAAAAAGAAAATCTCTGAAAGAGACTCTCCAGTGTGTGCTCTTTGTAACATTTAATGGCCTAAAAACTTGTGTGTAGCGGAAATTAGCATGAACATAGTGGGCATTTCATTAGAATAGATTCCTAATGAGAATTAAAAGAGTGCTTGGGTGGAGAGAGGGCAACAAAAAGCAAAACACCTAGTTAGATAGCACGAACAATACTTTCAAAAGAGAGAGAAATTAAGCTATTGACAATAGTTGAGGATCGGATTTGCATGGAGCCAGTCCCCCCTCCAAAAGGCTTTGTATTATGGTTTCTCCCATCAAGAGAGACATTGTACAATACAATTCTTTGTGTTCCTTCAAGACTAGCTAGTGCAATGAAGATGAAAGCTTCATGCACTAAGCAAAACACTTTGCAAACACAACATTAATTATCCCCGGTCTTAGACCCAAGACCTCACACACCTTCTAAGATGGTGAGAGTTAGCAAGGTATGAGATAGATTGAGAGGAATAAGGAGTATCTTACGAGAAAGATGTACATATCCTCACATAATCACTCATATTAGCATAGCTTAGCTTAGTAATTAGCATGGTAGAGGAGATGAGCATGCATTGAAGCTTGGCTCTTGGTTGGATTTGCATCCACATGCCAAGAGTGTGTCGATGTAGGCTTCTATCTCACAAGCTTGGAGTAGGTGATGAGCTCTCCATTAAAGCTTGGGAAGAGATAATCTTCTTTTCTTCACACATGAGATTGTGTGAGTGTGTGTGTGATAATGCCTTGCAAAAAATCAGCCCCCTCTCTCTCTTGGGCGAGCCCTCTTGCTATTTGCTCTTGCTCTACCCTCATTGGTCCTCCCCAGGTCAAGCCAATGACTATTAAGCAGCATAAGTGATAGCCTTCTGACATGTGTCCCCCTTTCCCCTTTTGTGAGAGCTTTAGGTAATTGAATAATTCAACTAAACTCTCATTGGACCCCTTTGCCTCCTAGCCAATAGGAATCTGAATGCTCATTGGACCCCTTGGGAGACTGTCCAATAGTCTTCTAGAGGACTTAATTCTCATTGGTTCTTTTATTAAGTGTTTTTTAATTAATTAAAATAGATTTACTCTAGCCTAATTCTCACTGGTCCACCTCCAAGGCCATCCAATAGGAATTGGGTACACCTTGTGGGCATCTGGCCTACGGAGCTGACATGCGTCCCTCATTCCCTTTGTGTAAAGGGAGCTTGTGTGTGTGTGTGTGGCTTTCTCTCTCATCCCCTACATGCAAGGCTCGCCCCCCTCCCAAGTAGGGATTGCAAATACTTTTTTGTACACACACAAAGCATCCAATTCCCTTAAGGTTGACCTTTGGACACAACCTTTGAATTTTGGAACCTTAGCATTTTGGAAGTCTTAATGGGCTGAACCTTAGGGTCTTTTTAGCCCATTGTTGCACATGGATCTTTTGCAGATGGCCCCCCCCCTTTGGATCCCTATTGTGGCCGGTTTGCTAGCTTAACCAATATTCTAGCTTTTTCTCCCCTGGCACTTCCCCATATTAAATTATCAGTATGAGAAAATCATTTAGGAGACACTCTTTCAGAGAGTTTCTTTTTGACTAAGAGGGAGAGAGATAGGGAGAGAAATTAGAAGTGAGGGTTTTTGTGTTCGTTGTTGTAGCCATCCCATCTCATCAGCACTCTACTCTCTTGCCGAAAAGTTCTGTAAAGTTGACTTGCCATCACCTCTACCTCTCTCTTTTGGTCCATGCAAGTGCTTTTTGGTACAGGCCATCCAATGTTGTACTATATCATGCAGCGTTGTTGCTACAATATGGGGTATTGTACGTGCAAATGCCAGCCTCGATCACTCAACCCCAACCAATACCAATCCATCTTCTTGCCATCGATTTCCATCCTTTGTCTTTCCATTTATCGGGATCATGGTGTGACTGCTCTGCGTTTTGCATGAGTTGATGAATAGATGAGCAAGATAGTGCCCATGGACGAACTCAAAACCACTTCCAAGATCGAGCCCAAAGGTGGCGTCTATAGGGTCTCCTCCAGTCTACTGGCTCCCATCTTGAAAACCTCAGAGACCACAAGGCCTGATGCCCTCAAGTGAGTATGGGACTACACCAAGGCTCACATCTTGCAAACCTCAGAGACCACAAGGCCTGATGCCCTCAAGCGAGTATGGGACTACATCAAGGCTCACAAGCTCCAGAGTAGTACTAAGGAATTTTAGATCTTATGTGATCCTCCCCTTAAAAACCTCAGAGACCACAAGGCCTGATGCCCTCAAGCGAGTATGGGACTACATCAAGGCTCACAAATTCCAAAGTAGTACTAAGGAATTTTAGATCTTATGTGATCCTCCCCTTAAGAAGGTATTTGGATGAGACAATGTTAAGGTGTCAGAAGTTCCTAAGTACTTGAGTCCCCACTTGTCAGCACATTTTTCTGTTGATGCTATCAGACTGCCGGTGTCGATGCAGATGGTAGAGGGCAAAGAAATAGAACGAGTAAACACCAAAGTGTACATGAGGGTAGAAAAGCTTATGATGGTTATAATCCTCAAGCAATTAAGCTAGTGGCTTCAGTGCAGCTAGCTGCTTGCACTTTTAGTAGAGTGTGTGAGGGGATTAGTGGAACACGGCTCAATGTCGACGAGAAGGCATGGGGGAATATTTCCACTGGTGCAAGTCATGGTCTAATGAGCCTTTGGCTTCATTCACACTCCTCATCTAGCTCTATTGATAACCTATTTGAAAACTTTATGAGGCAAGCATTTTGGAATGATCTGCAAACAAACAGAAACATCTCTCATGACCGATTCAATGCAGAATATGGTGTTCACAAGAGTTGGTTAATGTGACGTGGCTCCAAGGAGATGCAGTAGCATTGCAGCGGAAGTCAAGTTGTATATCATGCAGGTGCAATTAGGAAGTGAGAGATAATTGGCCATCCAATATTGGGAAGAAGCAGGAGGCATGAGCAGTAGCTTGCACTACTATGATATGATTCCTGCAGTCGCCAATATTTCAATTGACCAAAAGTAGTAGTACTAGCACCAACGTACAACATTTGAAGAGCATAAGAATTCATTGCTTATAAGATACGATGCCAATCGCTGCACTGCAAAATTACAAAAAAGTCTCTTCTAAAATATCTTCTCACAAACAATCGACCACAGAGCATATGATAAGGCCTATGATAGTATTTAATGGGAGTTCATACTTCAAAGTCTATATGATATGGGTTTGGAAAGATTCCTTTTCACATTCTTTTTGGGAGTGCATCAGCTAGAATTTCAGCTAATGGTACTCTTACAGATGTTATTCCATTGCATAAATCCATAAGACAAGGATGCCCACTTTCTCCTTTGCTCTATGCTATCTCATTTGATGCCTTGGATTGGCTTGTTAAAGATGTTATGCAGTAGGGAAAAATCACTGCCATAGACGTACCTGGCTCGATTATTAACCATGCTAAAAGTTTGGTTTGATGGGGCTGTCTGCTTTGTCTAAGACAATTTTCACAAAAAGACTTAAACTGCTGCATTGGGCGAAAAAAGATGCCCATGCTGCCTGTTGATTGGTGTTTTAGGTCGTGCAATTATCTGATAGTTTATAGTCTAGCTTCTTTTTTATGCGCCATATCTGTACAACAGGCTAGTCATCAGCATCGATGGAATCATGCTATATATATCTACTTTCTAGCAAGACAGTTTGAATGATTGGAAGATCCAGACCAGTTAAAATTGTGAGTGGAGGTTTGAATACTGAAATAGTTAATAGGAGTTTTGGTTATGACTTGAAAAGTAATGGTGCTCCAAGTTTCTTCTATCCTCTTGACTAAAAGAGAGATCTAAGCATCTTATCTCACTTAGCGTTGTTCTTTCTGATGGTGGATACCATCTTATCTCTCAAGCAGACACAAGCTCAAAACAGACTAAATTTGCTGCAAAAAAATTAGTATGCAAAGTCATTGTAGTGACCTTCCCTCTTGTTGAAACTATCATTCCAGATTTGAACAAGGCTCTAGTACCACCATGTAGGGCATGGCATGGATTTTATCTTCATAGATTGGAGCCAAATTTGCCTCTTATAATTGGTGGTGGCATGAATATTCCACATGACCAAAGATGTAAAGCATATTTCGATGATGATGTGCCCATTGTGTGGAGGATGCTATGGCCTTTTTGACATACCATATTGTTTCAACTAATGATTCAAAATGCAAGGAGAAGCATCTTCAATCTTTGTGAAAGAAGTTGTTCAATTGAATCTTTGAAGTTGTCACATTGTATGGTAAAAAGATCCTCAATATTTTATTTGTTTCCAAATAAATTTTTTCAATCATGATGATGTCTTTCTATAAAATTTTAGGCATAGAACTCTATTATTTTTCATTGTTGTTTTTGTAAATTAATTAAAATGGGCATATATTGGTAAATTAAAGAAAAACATGATTTTATTGTAACAAAAGAAGTCTTTCATAATTAATGGTGTTTGTGAGATATGTGTCGTGTAAAAAGGGTGCCCTTGTATGAAGATCACAACCTTGTAGTATGGGCAGGGCAAGACGACATGTAAGGGACGATTGGTGCAATAAATTGCTATCAAATTGATGTGGATAAGAGGAGGAAGGATGCACATGCTCTCAAATATAAATGATAATCAAGAACCAAAGTATTAGACAAGGGAGCACTTACCTTACAAAAAGAAACATAGGATGACTTTAGCATTAACTAAAGGTCTAGAGCTCTTATTAGTCTAACAATCTTACTTCATGCTCAAACATGTGAAGCCCAAGCGAGAAAAATCCAATCCAAAGAAGAGTAGAAGCAGAGGAGATTACAGTTAGATAAATAGAGATTGAGCCAAAAGATAATATTTTCAAATATTGTGTTACTTTTCTCTTAAGTAAACTTTGATCTTTTGGAATTTAGGAGGTATTCTATCCATTAAAAACTCTTTATATTGTAGTCCATCAATATATAACAAACAAAATATTCTATTGATGATAAAATTTACTATATTTCATACAAACACTTGCTCAGGTTTGTCTTTGCTTGGAAAAACTTACGTGGTGCGTGGTAAGACTCCTACCCAAGCTACACAGTGCAAACATGTGCAGTAATGGATTATTCCAGTGAAGCTACTCAAAGCACAAGGATTTTATGAAAATAACACTCAAATATGGTTACAAAAGTTGTAGCTCAATCTGGAACAACCAAGACAAATCATGCACCACAAGCTTCTACATAAAGGTAAACAATGATAACCAATAGAGCTACTACAATCTCTAGATGGATACCTCATCATCTACTCCTAAATCAAGGCTTCTACAACAAAAATCATCAGATCTAGCTACCGAATCCTAGTGTCCATCAATTAGTCATCAAGCAAAAGGAGAAAAATGCAAAAGACGGTCACACAAGGACCAAAGACAAGGTGGGTTCCAAAATTGCTTGTGGAAAATCAATCACAAAGAACCCGCACATATCAACAATAGCGTCTCATGGGAAATAACACAAAGGCTACACGAGTCTCTACAAGAGCTGAAGGATTTCTTCCACAAAGCAGTGTCAACATACAACACGCAAGTCAAGAGGAGCCAAAGTATGCCAACCTATTGGACAAAATGGTGGCATCCATAGACCAACGCAATGAAATATGCCTAAATTTCTAGAACATATGGAGTTGGGTTCCTGGCCTTGAACAGGTAAATCCAAGTCACCATTAAACATACATGGCATAAAAGTCAAAGTTGGGTAGCTAAGACACTAAATGAGCGAGGCGTTAGTCTCAAAGCTTCAAGTAATAGTCTATAAGGTCTAAGCATCATAGCTAGTCTAGCTATTGCTCAAGCTGGAAGAGTTGAGCATATTTACTTTGTGTCGCTCATGATTATACAGGTGAGCATAAGAGCCAAAGTCTATGTATATTAAGCTTGGTGAAGTGAAAGAGAAAGTCCAAAAGATACTCATGCACTGAGCATAGTGATATGTAAGTGGAAAATCTTCTACACCAAAACCTTCTTGGAAATGTGGAAGCTATTGCGATGTCCTTTGATGTCACATGTGTTACATTTGTTCCTTGATGCACCCATCAAATCTCTCCTCCGTACTGCATGCTTTTGTTTGATAAATTTCTCATATGCATATAGAGTGTCCCATAATTGTCACTTGTATTAGGCACTCTTCCTTTGCTTCTCCCAAGCACTCACCTTGCATGATAGGTACTTCAAGTCCAAATTCTCAACTCCAATAAGATCTTATACCAAAGGCACTTTTTTCCATCGGGTTTTTTCCCTTTGTTCATCCAGGTTTTAGATCCTAATCTAGAAACCCTCATCATTATCTTCTTAAATATATTCCTTCTACATCAGCAACAATAAGGAAATGGCTACCCAGATTAATCATCAACGACTTGGAACAAGAGTTGCAAATCCCAACATACTTATCAAGAGCATATCTTATCTACAAGGATGACAAAAAAGCTCGATAAAAAATGGGACAACAACAAAACTTCATCAAACAAGGGCAAGATGAAGAATGGAATACAAATCCAAATGACAAGCAATGTCAACTTCAAGAAATGAGATATCCACAACAACCATATGTAGCTCACACAGTGCTTCAAAATTAGTGCAACATTGCAGAGGACTCGCATTGCTATGGAACCAAAAGCAAAGTTCATCCTCAAGTCAACAACCCAAAGGGAAATCCTTTTTTGATTGGGTATTTCCTTTCCAAGAATTGAGTGAACAATAATTTGCAATAACAAAATGGCAGAAACAAAAGAATAATGCACAAAAAATGCAAAGTTGCCTTGAAAATTGAAGTCCAATTATGCATCAACAAGACATAAAAGATATGAAGCACTCAAGGAAGGGGGAGTGTCATCCACGACAAAACCCTTCCCAAGCTAAAGACCAACCTTGAAGACAAAGATTAAGAAAACCCTTATAACAAGACTGCACATGGTTGTGTCAAGGCACGAAATGATCTAGGAAGGGGGAAATGCTAGTGGATTGACCATACGGGCATCCACCTAGTTGAACACCTAGCCGGACACCACATTTGTACTCTATTACTTTTTCAAGCTAGTGTGGTGAAACTCTCTGTAAATCCTGATTCCAGAGTAGCACGTCACTTCCTTGAGATGTAATTCTGTAATGATAAGTGTAAAAGCCCATGTGAGCCAACCACTGGCCATTTAGAAATCCCCAGGTATAAAGGTCAATAACTTTAATGTGAATGGAGGCTTATCTTTTGAAGAGAAAAGAGCTCTACTATATGTACGCTCAAGCGACTACAAAGCTGTTGCTTGTAATTAACTTTTCTAATTATTGGGTAATGTGTTTTTGATTCCAAAACTTGCATGCTCTTTCATTCAAGTGTAAGCATTGTGAGTTGTGTTGAGGTTCACAACTACATGTTAGTGAGCCTAATCATCAGATTTGAGTGCTTAAATCACTAATTTTTTACGTTTTGACCATAGGAGAGTGTTCTTAGACCATAAGGCGACATTTTTTGTATGTTTTGTTGCAATTTTTAGGACCTTTTTCATGATGGATTGTGATTTTGGTACCTTGTCAGATTGCGACCAGACTTGGTAGGATAGTGCCCCTAGGTGTGTTAGACCTCCTCCTAAAGTTTTATTGCATTTCGAGTCTTTCGAGTGCCGACATGGCATGATGACCTAGAGTGGTGTTAAAGGACATAGGCAGAATCCCTCAATCGTTGAGTGGTGGTTTTCTTGTTGAGTTGGTGTGTTTGCTTGTTAGGTTCACTTCTTGAGATTGACAACTTCAAAGAGTCTCCATTCCCCATCCGAGTAACTTCTCTGAGTATTGAAATTATGTTAGTTCCAGATAACTATGCTACAGACGTCCGTCATGGCGACCCGCTAACAATTTCTATGCCTGCAAACAGATATGTGTATGTTAACCAACACTCAAGTTTATGCTAACTAACATATAAATGTATACTTACTATCATACACCTGTGTGCTAGTTAACATATATTAATATGTTAACTGGCACACAGGTAAGTGTCTCGCTATACTATAGACTTATTTTCCATAAACGTAAGAGGTAATGAGTATTATATAAGTATTGATTCTAAGCTTTAGTGAGCATGTGCACACTTGTACACTAGTTAGCATATAGATGTATGATAACTAACATAGACTCATGTGCCTACTAGCATATATGTGTATGTTAACTAGCATCCAAGTTTAGGCTAACTAACATAAAATTGTATACTAATTAGCATACACCTGTGTGCTAGTTAACATTGTTAGTGGATTGATTGAAAGGGCATTCACCTAGCCAAACACGTAGCCGGACACCACAATTGTACTTTGTTATTTTTTCGAGCTAGTGTAGCTACTTTGTGTGTAGATCCTCATTCTAGAGTAGCATATCAATTCTTTAGTTTTAATTCTTTTGAGATATCTATAAAGTCCATGTGAGCTGCCCTGACCATTTAGAAAGCCCTAGGTATAAAGGTCAATAATTTTAATGTGAAAGTAGGCCTATTTTTGGGACGAGAAATGAACTCTGTTGTATGTACACTCAAGCGACTACAAAGCTCCAACTTGTAATCAACATAACTAACAATTGAGTAATCCCTTTTTAGTTTTGAAACTTGCATTGTGTTCCTCTCTCTTTGCTCTTTCATTCAAGTGTAAGAATTGTCACTTTTGTTGAGGTTCCCGTTTAGTAAGTCTAATCTTCATATATGAGTGCTTATATCAATATGTTTTGACGTTTTGACCATATGAGAGTGTTCCTACATCATAGGGTGGCCTTTTTGGATAGTTTGTGACAATTTTTAGGACCTTTTTTATGATGGATCATGATTTTGGTAACTTGTTGGATTGCGATCAGACTTGGTAGGACAGTGCCCCTAGGTGTTTGAGACCTCCTCCTAAAGTTTCACTGCATTTCAACTTTGTTTGAGTGCCAAAATGGCATGATGACCTAGAGTAGTGAGAAAGGACATAGGTAGATTTTTTGATCATCAAGTGGTTGTTTTATTGTTGAATTGTTGCGTTAGCGTGATAGGTTTACTTCTTGAGATTGAAAACCTCAAAGAGTCTCCGTGCCCCATTTGAGTCATTTTCTTGAGTATTGATATTATGTTAGTTCCAGATAGCTATGTTATAGACGTCCGTCACAAACTAGTGCGTATTTAGAGCGTTCTTTTTCAACTATTTGTCTTTCCATTCGTCTATCCCCATTACACTTAAGCAGTGATGCAGTTAGACATGAGGTTTAGTGCTTGGTAGAGTTAGGACTTGCCAGATCTATTCTCGAGAGTTAAAAAGGGTTATGAGTGAGATAGCCAAAAGCATTTCATTCTTTGATTTTCTCTATGCTTTCAGAGTGGTGTACCGGTTTTTGTTTTGACTTTATTTGTACCTTTTTGTTTGTTTTTCTTCCGAGTTTCATTTAGTACTTACGAGTAGGGTAAGTAGAAACTACCACCATCAAATTTGGACTGAAAGATCATGGTAAAAACTGTTGACAATCATATTTTGACAAGAATGACTATAACTCTAAAATGTTAAAATTTTGATGGTAAAGTTTTGGAAACTGATCTAAACCCAAATATAAGTGCAAAGCGGGGATAAACAAACCCAAAAGAGTCAATCTAGAAAGTTTCATGCAGTTTGGTGCAAGAACATGGATCACAATTCATGTCCCCATGTGACTTTTTGAGCAGGAATTGATACCATTGGGTCCAATGTGGTTCCATATCACTGAATATACACTTTTGGTGAGAAATTGACAGTGAAAACTCCCTCAAATCAAGAAATTGGGCAAAAGACACAAAACCTTGAAAATTGACCAAAATTTGGGGCTTTTCAACTTTTTGAGATCCAAATTCAAAAATAAGTAAAAATATGACATCCACAAAGTGCATGCATATAGATGACCAACATCTGGAGCTGAGATTTGACTAGTAGATAGTTGATACCATTTGGAACATCTTTCCCAAAAGGCACCATAGCAAAAAACTAAAAAATATTCGTCAAAATAGCCAAACACAGAAACTAGTCAAAAACCACAAAGCAGATAGAAAAACTTGCTTTTGACTGATAAAAGGTTGTCCAAATCCAAAAACAAGTGGTGGAGTAGACTATTGATACTTCAAGTAATTAGTAAGTCAAATTTGGTGTCCAAATGTGATGGAACATGGATAGCAATACATGTCCCCTATCAAGATTTTTGGTTGAGATTTGAGCAGTAGATAGCTGAGACATAGACAAACACTTTTCCCAAAAGAAGCATTCGCAAAAAAGTTGTAAAAAGTGGTCAAAAGAGCAAAAAACAAAGCATTGTCAAAATTGCCATAGCAGACTCAAGAATTCACCTTTGGTTGGTCAAAACTTATCAAAATTTAAATTTTACCTGGGGATCAAGCTACAAACATCATAAGCTATCAACTCACCAGATATTAAGTCCAAAAGTGGTGAAACACGGATCGCAATCCATGTCCCCCATATGAATTTCTTGACAAAAACTATACCAGCTTGTAGCAAAGACCATTGTGATCAGAACTTCCCAAAGGAGGATTTTCAAAAAAGTCCAAAAATTGGGTCAGAAAGGCCAAAAAGAGTTCAAAGTAAAAAATCGCCAAAACAAACCTTGGAATTGACTTTTGATTGACCTAATCAAGTCCAAATCACAAAAAAATCATATAGCAGAGATTAATGGACCAAGGACAAGCTATGTGCCAAGTTTTAGTGCATTCTGACACAAGGGTACATGGATCGTGATCCATGTCCCCCTATCACAGACTCAGACCACATTTACACCGTAGCTACAACAAGTCAGAAGGAGCCTAGTAGTCTTTTCAAAATTGAATTTGGATATGAAAAACCAAGCCAAAGCCCAAAACTGTCAAGCATTCACACAAAGTACAAGAACTGGCCTAATTTCCAATACAGAGATCCAAATCCAAAAAAAATTGATACGATAACATCCACTAATCATGCTGATCATGATGGTACCAAGAAAAGTCAATTTGGCCTCCAAACATGGATCGTGACCCATTTTTCCATAGTGACAACTTGACTTGAAATTCTACAAATTAGTAGTGCACACATAAGGAAACATATCCCCAAGTCCAACTTTGGAAAAAATTGAGCAGATTTGGGCCAAAAGACATCAAACCAAGTCCAAATTAAAAAAGATTTGAGATTTAGCTTGTGGACATAGTAAATAACAAGCTGCCAAGAGATCAAACATGGATCATGATCCATGTCCCCCAACCTCAAAATTTGATGAAAATTGGCACAGAGTTTGCATATAACCTTGTCTATCTACCATTAAAATTTGGAGTGAAAATCATGGATCATGATCTGTGTACCTCTTTGTAGTGGTGGTTATCTAGCTTGATGAGCTTGTAGATATACTTGAGCACATCTAAAATCTCAGCTTTAAGCTAAAAATACCTTATGGAGACCAAGATACAAGTCAAAGTTCCTATGTCCTGGTCCTTAGACTGTTTTGAGTGTTGTTTCAACTGCAATTCACTAAAATTTCTCTAGCTTTTGATAGACAACTCCAAATTGAGTCAAGTAAGCCAAAAAGAAATCTTACTAAACTTTTAGGGGACCCAAAGACCAATTTCCAGAGACCAAAGGGTGACAAAGACCTAAATTTTGAAAGACCTGACTAGGGGAAAAAAGGGATAAATTGCACTAAGCCAAAGTGGGCTTGTCAAGGACTACCTTGAGATTTTGGAGTGAGCCTTAACCATACAAATCATCCACCCCTAGGGTTCTCTATTCAACTCAAAAACCACAACAAACGCTTTAATAACTTCAAGAGTGAGAATTGACGAGGGAAGACCTGGATGAGAGGCATCCTCTGATCAACAAACTGAACGTGAGATTCATCAAGCCATGAGAGTTATAATAGATTATTCTCATGATGGCTTGCATAGGTTCACAAAGGGTGATCCACATACCTTTTACAAGTTTGTATAACCCAATGCAAGAGATTTGACCGACCACAAGAACCTCTATGCATTCACATATACAAATGCCCAAGGAGTGCAAGTTTTGATGGTGGTGGTAAATAAGTATGGATGAGAGTACAAACTTGTTGATCCACTTGAACTAGAACGGTACACATACAAGGGTACTCCAATATCTACTTACTTTCAACCAAATGCAGAGCACACACTAGAAAGGTTTCATCGGGATTTTCTCTAAGACGAGAAGAGAGAAAGAGAGACGTCCTTGCTAGAGACCATGAATTAGTTAGATTGGCTACTAGACCACAACGACTAAGATCATATCAAGTAGCCCAATGTGTCAAAACAAAGTACAATGGGTCAAGGGATCCATATGCTCACGTCTCACTCTTCAAACAAGTTTTGAGAGCTGAACAAATTGTGGATTTCCACACACAGTAGATGAGAAGAGAGAAAGAGAGAAGTCCTTGCTAGAGACCATGAATTGGTTAGATTGGCTACTAGACCACAATGACTAAGATCATATCAAGTAGCCCAATGTGTCAAAACAAAGTACAATGGGTCAGGGGATCCATATGATCATGTCTTACTCTTCAAACAAGTTTTGAGATCTGAACAAATTGTGGATTTCCACACATTATGATGGATTTGGGTTGACATTAGAAATAAAGGCTTTGACATTAGAAGAAATAGCTTTGACGTGATTCCAACAACTAAACATAGATGATTTTCCAAACATAGCACAACTCTTGCAAGAATTTATAAAGGAATTCTTGAAAAGGGAAATCAAGCACAACACAATGTAACAAATCTACTTTTTCAAACAAAAAGCCAACAAGAAAGTGAAGGAAGCTTTGCTTCACTTCAAAAAATTCATTGAGAGATGACCCCCACAAGAGTTGCCACAAGATGAAATATTGTCAGTTCTCTTCATAAAGGGATGGAGGAATGAGATTCTAAAAAATGACCTACATATAAAAGGATGCATGACATCTGAGCAAGTCACTAGAGAAGCTCTATATCTAGTTGAAAATTGCAAGGCTTGCTAAGAGGTAATTGAAGATGTAGATAACGCTACTAGTAGTGCCTCATCTCCATAGAGTGATTCTGAAACCACAAAGCAAGATGTTCAAACTCCTCGAGAACCAAGAATTGATCAAGTGGTTGAGGGGATGATTAGAAGAATAATCCAAGGCTATAGATAGGACCTAAATGAACAATGACAACCCACCAAAAGATGTGACATATGTGGAGGGGATCATCCCACCCCATGGTGTAATCCTCAACCTAAACCACAACAAATGCTCGGGCAACAACCGCCTCTTCTGAATGATGGTAGAGTGGTAGTCAACTACACTTAGTCAACACATGTGCCACAATACACAAGAAATTAATACTCCATGGATGAGAATTTACTCATGTTCATAGCCAATTAAGAGTATGTTTGAAATACCATCCTCACAAGATAAGAATAGGTAGTGATGACTGGATCATCAGCTATGCAGTAAGAAGGTCTAGACAATTAAGAGTATGTTTCAAATACCATCCTCACCAGACAAGAATAACTAGTGACTGGATCACCAGCTATGCAATAAGAAGGTCTAGACTATGAATGTGACCGTTAAGCACGAGATTGTCTAAACAAGGGTCAATGAGTAGAATTCTTTGGATTCTATGACGGTTGTGGAAGATACCCCATCTACTCCAGCGCTATGCTAAGAATCTAGACAAGGGGAAAGAAACAATGAACATTGTAGTAGTGATTCCTTCTTCAAGCGGATCTGGAATAGAACCAACTGTTCTTGTACATGTGATGACTTGAGCGCAAGCTCAAAAAGCTACCAAAAATGCATGTGTTGATGATGACCCATATTGCCTATTCAAACAAAAATTGACAACATATCAACATAAATTGGAAGAGAATTATGGAAATCCAAATGTGAAAAAATAAAAGTAAAAAGGCTAAAAGAGAAAACCTCCCTAGAAATCGAGCTGCAACAAGACAAAGAGCAATTGAAACAAGAAAAGAAAAATAGATAATGAACAGAGCAATCATCCACAATGTCATCAGGAGGTTCATTCTTGGTTGAGGAAGTGAATAAGCACTTAGATGCCATGTTGCAAGCCTACAAGCCTAGACTAAAACCCAATTAGACACTAGAACAAATATTTCTAAAATATCTGCATCAAGAATTTACAACAAAATGTACGGATATGTGCAAACAGCTCATAGAGAAATCTCATGCTCTAATTCAACCAAAAACATTGAAAACCCCTGAGCAAGTAGTTTGTGTACCCAAAAAGGAGGAAAAAAGTGTAGTAAAATAAGACAAAATGGGCAAACCAACTAAACTAGGGAATGAAGGGCCATTGGATATGAGGGTAGCAGCAAACACTATAGACGAGGTGAAGTCTCATGAGATGCATCCAATTCTTGAAGTGGACGATCCATGGCCACAATCCTTATGGGAGACAATTAGAAACCAAAAAGATGGTAGTGCTACTTTATAGTCAGCACCTATCCTTGATATCAACATGGATCACAATTTCTATCCTACTCAACTCATAGACATGCAATCGCAACAAAAATTGTAATACCTTTGAGAGTGAGAATTGATGAAGACCTAGAGGAGAGGCATCGTCTGATCAACAAACCAATTGTGAGATTCATCAAAACAAGCAAATCCATGAGAGTTCTAATGGATTACACTCATGAGGGATTGTATAGGCTCACAAATGGAGAGCCAAATACCTTCTACAAGTGTGTTAAACCCAATGTGAGAGCGTTGACATTCCATAAGAACCTCTATGCATTCACATATACAGGCCCACAGAGTGCAAGTTTTGATGGTAAATAAGTATGGATGAGAGTACAAACTTTTTGATCCAATTGACCTAGAAAGATACTTATATAAGGGTACTCCAATCCCTCTTGGTTTCAATGAAAAACAATGTCAAAGCACATATCAGAGAGGATTCCACTAGGATTTTCTCCAAGACGAGAGGAGACAGCGAGAGACGTATTTATTAGAGACCATGAATTGGTTAGATTTGTGACTACATCATAATGAATAAGTCCATATCAAGTGCCCCAATGTGTCAAGACAAAGTATAGTGGGTCAAGGGACCCATATGCTCATGTCTCACTCCTTCAAGCAAGTTTTGAGAGTTGAACAAATTGCAGAGTTTGATACACAGTACGAGGGATTTGGGTTGATATTATAAGGGACGATTTTGATGTTGTTCCAACCGCTGAACAGTGATGATTTTCCAAACATAGCACAACTCTTGCAAGAATTCACAAAGGAGTTCTAAAAAAGGGGAATCAAGAATAACATGGTGTCACAAAGTCACGCTTCCAAACAAAAAGCGAACGAGAAGGGAAAAGAAGCCTTGCTTCATTTCAAGCACAATACCTAAAGAGTTTTCATGTGAGAGAGTTACCATAATATGAGAGATTATCAAATTATACTCATTGAGGGCTTGAAGAATGAAACTCTAAAAAAGGACCTACATTTGAAAGGATGCATGACATTTGAGCAAGTCGATAGAGAAGATCTTTATCTAATTGACAAGTGTAAGGCCTACGTAGAGGTGACCAAATATACAGAAAATGTTTGGAGCAGTGACTCTTCCCTAAATAGCAGATCCACAACAAGGCAAGATGTTCAAACTCATACAGAGACGAGCATTGATCGAGGGGTCAAGGAGGTGATTAGAAGAATAAAATAAGGCTACAAATAGTGCCTAAATAAACGATAAAAAACTATGAGAAGGTGTGAATCTTGTGGAGAAAATCATCCCACCCCATGGTGTAACAATCAACTAAAACCACAATGTATACTAGGGCAACAACCCTCTTCTGAATGATGGTAGAGTAGTAGTCAACTACACTCAACCAGCATATGCGCCATAATGCATGAAAAATCATTACGCCATGGATGGGAATATGCTCATGTGCATAGACAATCAAGAGTATGGTTCAAAGATCATTCTTACTAGGCAAGTATAAGCATTGTCTACACCCCCAACTATGCAACAAGTACGACCATGTTACGAGTGTGGATGTAATCATTGGCCTATAGATCATCTTCGTTGGGTAAAGAACGTGGAGATATTTTGATATTGTTTAGGATGCGATGTTACATACCTGATTCTTGATTGTTCAAAAAACCCAAACAACAAGGGGAAAGCAATAATGAATGTTGTAGGAGTGATACCTTCTTCAAGCCAATCCAAGGTAGACACCACAGTTCCTATCAATGTGATGACTCAAGATCAAGCACAAGAAGCTACAAAAAATGTACCTATTGAGGGAAACAGAAACTCCCAGTTCAAACAAAAATTGAGAACGTATCAGTGAGGACTGGAAGAAAATCATAAAAAGTGAAAAGAGATAAAATAAAACCAAAAAGGTTGAAAGAGAAAATGGGTCTAGAAATTGATTTGCAATAAACCAAAGAGCAGCTAAAATAAGAAAAGGAAAACAAGAAACGAACAAGAAAAGAAAAATCATCCAAAATTTGAAAGGGAGGTTCAATCTTGGTTGAGAAAGTGAACAAGCACTTAGAACAAGCACTTAGAACAAGCACTTAGATGCCATGCTACAAGCCTTCACATAAAAACTAAACAACAACCAAACTTTGTAACAAAGATTGCTGACCTAACCACACCCTGAGTTTGAGACCAAAAGAACAAAGATGTGCAAAAGCTCATAAAAACCGCCCAAGCTCCAATACAGCTAGAACCTTGAAAAGTCTAGAGAAAGTAAAGCCTATGCCCAAAAAGGTAAAAACAAGCACACACAAGGAAAACAACACAGACAAAAAAATCAAAATCTATGGGCTCTATGACGATTGTGGATGGGATCACATACTCAAACACTACGCTAAGAATCGAGACAACATGATTAAACCAACAATAGTGGAAAATTAAGTACCATTGGATACGAGGGTTCTTGCAAACACAATGGATAAGGTCAAATCTTATGAGATGCCACCAATTTCTGGAGTCGATGAGGCGTGGCCACAATACTTGTGGAAGACAATCAAAAACCACAAAGATGGTAGTGCTACTTTACAATCACCACCTATCCCTGAGTTCAATATGGATCGCAAATTTTTCCCAAGACATATACAATCTCTATACAGAGATGTAATGTCTATAGCATGCGAAGAGAGCAAACCACACTCTCTACAAGCTTTGCCATATTTTATAGGGGAACAAGAGACAAAATCCTAGGTGAGGGTTGTGCCATCTTAATGGAAGAGCCTACATGAATTCATATCATCCCCTATAAAATGCACCATTACTCTCTTACAAAGCTTCTAAAGATCAAACCACATCTATGGGGACAAATGAGCAAAAACCTAGAAAAAATGGGTCTGAAAATCCATCAACATGATGCATGATAATTTTGTAGATGAGATCATGGAGATAAACCAGCAAGAGAAACCCAAAGGAGAGCCTGTACTAGTGAATAAGGTGGGTGATTACTGTGAAGGCAAGGAAAGGAGCACCATCCTACCACTAGAGTACAAAGGAGTAAAAACAATAGCCATACTTGATAGTGGGACTAGAATAGCAATTGCTACGAAGGGGATCTGTGAGAAATGGGAAAGACCAGCTCTCAGGACCATGTGCAAATAGCAGACAGATATGTGGAGAGACCCTTTGGGATGCTAAAACAAATACTTATATCCTCTTGGGGAATAGAGTACAATAACACTTTTTCTCTAGGGGGGTGCACTATGTAATCATGTTAATGTATAACGCGAGTTCGAAAGGAGGGGTTTTAAAATGCAAAAAATTTAGGAAATTTAACAGACATAAATTAAAATAAGGGGTTTTTATATTCAATTTTGGAAAAAAATTCTAAAATAAGGAGTCAATTTATTCATTCAGACATGTTCAAAGAGGGCCTTTTTTTATAACCCGTGAACGCACGTTATATAGGGGGTATTAAAATGTGAAGCCCTCGAGCTTTTTCCGTAGTTGACTTTGGAAAAGGCAACAACTTTGAGGTTTTTTGGGACGACCATTCATGCGTCGACTCAAAATGGTTTAAGATTGGGTCTATGACCATCTCTACTTATATGACATAAAGGTATCACAACAAGGGCTAGCATGAAGGACCATAGTTACATTGATGTAAACCAAGCCCCGATGGAAGAATTTTCCATGCCTACGGATTCAAGAACGCAATTGCCTGCTTGGTTAGTGAAAAATGTTTGGATGTGCAATGTAGAAGATTGAGAAAGGAAAGTTGTATCCTAGAGAGATTAGTTGAAGATGAGGCTTAAACAAAAAAACCATCCCTAGACGATTTGTTTAAACCCTTTGGATGGGAGAAATTATTGGTGACTCTAGATGTGTGCATAAACAAAATACTATGAGGTTTTGTCATGAGCATGGCTATGACATAACTCCTTGTTTTACGATAAAGGTATTGAAGGAAGCTAACAGAATTTGTGAGTGTGAAAGTAGAACATGCAAGACAGAAAACTTTGTCACAAAGCAAGGTGCAAAGCAACCACAAGACTATGTCATCATCAACATACCTAAAAAATCACCAAAAGGTGTTTCAATGAAGCCAACTCCAAAAAAAGTGTAATTAAAAGTAGACAAAGAAGCAGTCTTTCCAAGCTGAACATCAAATATTCAACACACTCAAGATTAAGAGAAGGACAAGGATATGGCAAAAGATCAAGTGTCCCCAACAATGATCAAATTTAGTATATGCAGATAAACAGGACTTAAAATCACATGTTCAGCTGTGATAGATCCGGATGCGACAAAGAATCTAATCCCTTATCAAATGGGGATAATGATGGGAGAACCACCAATCAATGAGCTAGAATAAACAGTGTATACATGTTCAAAAATTCCAATTTGTAGCTTTGGAGTTTCTGAAGCCATACTCAAGATGAATACTGGGAAGATTAATGATACTTTCTACAAATCAGTTCCCATCATATTAAAGATAGTCTAGTTTTGACATAAAGCTAGAGGAACATCTTCTTTCAACCACAAGGAAAAGCTTCAACAACAACACAAAAAGACACAAAAGAACCTCAAGTACATGCAATTAAGAAACAACCAACCATCGCGGAGAAAGGTAAAGCTAAAGAAACCATTGAAGTTGATCAACATTGCGAGTCAACTTTACCTTCAATGAGCCTCCATTCAACTTCCAACGTAGCCTCAACATCAAAATTAAAACCATCAACAATGCAATGGAAATAGAAGCAACAAGTTTATCAACCAAAGTCTCCATCACAAAAAATCCTTTGAAAGAAGCCAAAGAATGTTACCAAGTGTTGGTATCAAAAGAGCACATCAAAGTCAGATTCAGTTTTAATACATCAAGCACAGGCTCAACTTCAACAACCAAAGGTCATCAGGTGGGTCACATCAAATGAGTCGATCATTTCTCAGGGCTATTTTCAAGGAAACAAAAATGTTTGGGCCAAAAAGCCTAAGGTAACAGCCTAAGAGCACCTCAATCAAAGATTTCTACAAAGAGCAAGGCGAGATATCAATGGAAGACAAACGCCTCAAATTACTCAAAGCTCAAGGATTTTATGAAGGTAACAACAAATATGGTTACCAAAAGTAGTATCTCTACTTGGAACAACGAAGATCACTCAAGAAACACAGCGCTCCACCCAAAGGCAAGCAATGACAATCAAGAGCCAACAGAAGCCAATCACAAGTGAGGATGATATGACCTCTAGATGGATACCTCATCTTCAACTACAAAACCAAGGCTTTTACAACAGAATATATCATATGGATATGGAAGCTTAGTGTCCATCAAGTCGTCAAGAAAATGGAGGAAATGCAAAGAACGATTACACAAGGACCAAAGACATGGTGGGTTCCAAAATCAATAGTGGGAACTCAAACACAAAGAACTCACACACATCAACAACCACTTCTCATGGGAGATAAAGAAAGGGCTCCAAAAATCACTAAAATAGCCAAAGAACTTGTTTCAAAAAGCAGTGTCAACATACGACAAAAGCAAGTCAAGAGGAGCCAAAATATGCCAACCTATTGGACAAAATGGTGGCATCCATAAACCAACACAATGAAAGAGGCCTAAATCTCCAAGAACTTATGAAATTGGGTTTCTATCCTTGAACAAGTATGTCCAAGTTGCCAATAAAAATACATGGCATAAAAGTCAGAGTCAAACAACTAGCCCACTAAATGAGCGAGGCATTAGTCTGAAAGCTTCAAGTAATATCCTCTACTATATAAACATATTATCTATTCTAGATACTGATCAAGCTGGAAAAGTTGACCATATTCATTTTGTGTCTCTCATGTTGGTAAAGGTGAGAATAAGAGTCAAACTCTATATATTTTAAGTGTGAGAAGTGAAGGAGAAAGTCCAAAAGATACTCACACACTAAGCATAGTGATGTATGAGTGGAGAAGCTTCTACATCAAAAACCCTTCATGGAAATGTGGCAGCTAATGACACGCCCTTTGATGTCACATGTGCTACATTTATTCCTTAAATCACCCATCAACTCCATATTTCTCATTACATGCTTTTATTTGACAAATTTCTTATATGCATATAGAGTGTTCCATATTTGGCACTTACATTAGGCACTCTTCCTTTGTTTCTCCCAAGCACTCACATTGCATGACACGTACTTCAAGCCCAAATGCTCAAATCCAATGAGAGTGTATACCAAAGGTACTTTTTTTCCACCAATTTTTTTTCCTTTGGTCATCTAGGTTTTATACCATAATCTAGCATTAGGAAAGAAAAGGACTCATTTTTGGGCCTTTTAGCTCTAGTGAGAGAACGCCCCTTAACCAATAGGAAGAGGGCTAAAGTTACGTAGAAAATCCTTTTTTCTCATTTTGAAAATGTCCATGAAAATCATTTTGGTGAAATTGTCATTGTCACCAAGAAAGTAAAGCGCTTGATAGTGACATCTTGCACAAGCGTCGAGCGCTGTTTTATGACCCAATGTTGCTATCTTGCACAAGCATCAATCACCTTTTTGTGAGGTACTCACAATTCAAATTTGAATGCGTTGTACTTGATAGAGATTAATAGGTCCTATTTGATGTTGGGGTATAGGCATATGTGCCTTGCTCTGCTGCTCTGGCTATGGGCGCCCGCCCATTGATACCTTATTCTTGTGTACACATACAAAGAATAAGGGGTAGCTCATAGTAGAGTCTTGCTCCACCCACACACTATGTACTTTCTCTTTCTCTCCTTCCCACATGCACACCGCACAACGCACACACGCATCCGTACACGTCCGGTGTTCGCGGCTGCCCACCCACTATGTATATACACTTCCTTCTTTCTATACATAAGAATAAGGAGCACCTCACTCATTTGAGATAATTGCTAGAGGTTGCTCCACACACATGGTCTAGTGCTCTTCCCCTTACCCGCATGCATGCATCCGTGTGCATCGACGAAAGATGTACCCGCAGCCATACACAACCAATTGCAATAGTTTAACAAGCCTACTTCTCCCCTTCCAAGATATTGAAGAACCATCAACATTTGTCTCACCGATGGTACGACGTTCCTAGGATGACCTCTGCTCACCCTCACGTGTGCGGATTTTAGTGCAAACGCCGTCGACAAGAAAATATGTACGCTTTTGTTGTGCGGAGTACATGGTGGTAGAGGCATATGATTTGTGATGTCTGTGAGCACCATAGAAGTTGTTGCGTGAGGAAGAAAAGGATGAAAAGAGAGAGGGGGAAGGGAGAGGGAAGAACATGAGAGGAGAGAAGGCAGCAGAGGGGAGGAGGAGGAGAGAAAGGAGCAGGGAGGGGCGAGGAGGGAGGAGGAGAGAAGAGGGAGAGAGGAGGGAGGAGAGGGAGAGAGGAGAGAGGAGGAGGAGAGAAGGGAGCACGGAGGGGCGAGGAGGGAGGAGGAGAGAAGAGGGAGAGAGGAGGGAGGAGAGGGAGAGAGGAGAGAGGAGGAGGAGAGAACAATGGTTTTTTTTTGGGGGGATCTTTTTTTGAAAAAGTGGACTTTTAGTGTTTGTAGGTTTTAAAAAAAGTCAAAAAATGATTTTTTCATATGTATATATGTTGGGGGAAATTTTTAAGTAAAAAATAAGTTTAAATTTTTTTTTGAAAAAAAAGTCAAATTTTGGCTCTTAGTGACCCACGTTTTTGTTGATGTGGCCACACTCCTTTACTCCCTTCACTTTCAAAAAGCTAAAGAGATAAAGTGACCTTTTAGGTCCACATCCTACATGTGTCTAAAAAAAAGGCTAGAAAAGCCTACTTAAAACTAGCTTCTTGAGTGCCTTTGTCCCCTTAACCCTATACAACATTAGCCTTAATCCCTAAAAATTATGATTCCTTACAAGGCCCATGCAAGGTCCATATTTCTCCTAATGTTATAGGTGCGGGTTGCTTAGTTTAGTATAAAATAATTACGTTTAGGGCCCAAAGCTAGAGAGACAAAGCAGGCAGCGGGTCCCGAACGGTTGACTAGTGCTTTGTTTTGGGAGAAATAAGACAATGATATTCTCCTTGGCGGGCCTTTGTGACCATCACCTAGAGAGAGGTGGAATATACAAAATGGTTTTTTATAAAGTTTGGCTTGGAAAATGGAAAATGAAAATTGAGTTACCCTACGGATGTTACTGAGGAGATGCATCAGGGATGAGATGCCGGTGAGTCTCGGGCTTTACTGGTGCTTTGGTGTAGCACCCTTGTCAATTTTGATGCCAGGCTGGGGCATGCCTTCACTGTCATTCTTTGATTTGCTATCGACATTGCATGTTTTTGGTCCTTCTTCATTTTTTGATGCGTCGATGTCCATTTTCTTTTACTTCTTCCTTCTTGTGCATGTCATGTGTGTGCGTTGTTGGTGCGTATGTGATTGTGTGCATGTTCTTATGCTTGTAGTGTATGTATGGAAAGAGAGAGAGAGAGAGCTAATTTTGTTTTTTCCTTCTTTGACAGAGAACGAGAGAGAGAGAGAGAGAGAGAGAGAGAGAGAGAGAGAGAGAGAGAGAGTTGTGAGGGTGTGTGTGTGTGTATGTGAGTGTGTATACATGTATGTGTTTGTGAATGTGTGTGTGTGTATGGAGAGAGAGAGAGAGAGAGAGAGAGAGAGAGAGAGAGAGAGAGAGAGAGAGAGAGAGAGAGAGAGAGAGGGTTGAAGAAGAGAGAGCGAGAGATGGAGAGAGAGGTGTGAGTGTGAGTTTGTGTGTGTGTGTGTGTATGGAAAGGTATATATATATATATATATATATATATATATACATATTCTGTGTTGATTGCTAACATAGAACGAGAGAGAGAGAGAGAGAGAGAGAGAGAGAGAGAGAGAGATGGAGAGAGAGGTGTGACAGTGTGTGTGTGTGTGTGTAAGTGTTTGTGTAGTGTGTGTATGGAAAGATATATATATATATATATATATATATATATATATTTTGCGTTGATTGCTGACAGAGAGAGAGAG
Organism: Adiantum capillus-veneris; assembly: GCF_014529385.1. Classification (NCBI taxonomy): domain Eukaryota; kingdom Viridiplantae; phylum Streptophyta; class Polypodiopsida; order Polypodiales; family Pteridaceae; genus Adiantum; species Adiantum capillus-veneris. Next base: position 129,976,081 of record NC_140939.1, on the reverse strand, counting down.
TGTGTGTGTGTGTGTGTGTGAGAGAGAGAGAGAGAGAGAGAGAGATGGAGAGAGGCTGACTTTTTTGATAATGGAGGAGAGAGAGAGAAAGAGAGTGGTGGTCCCTTTGTGAGCGCAAGGACAAGAAGGGGGGGGGGGTGGCAATTTGCAATAGAAAATGCTTTTTTTAAATTTATTTTTTGACTTACAATGCTCTTGTTTTTGGGGTTAGTACCCACAGTTAAGGCCTTCAAAAACCACCCATCATTAGCCCTCCCCTTCTTGCTAGAGGCATTCATACTTCTAGCTCTACTTTTGATTCTCTAGCAGCAGAGTTGGAGGGTTCTCCCTCCTCTAGAATATTTACCATGACCTTTGGATCAAACCTTAAGAAGTGCCTTTTGAGCCTCCATCCATTGACTCTGGTCTTGTGAATTTAACCATTTGCCTCCATCAATTTGTAGCTAGGTGTGGTTGTGGAGATGGGCAATTGGGCGCTATAATTGGCTAGCCATGACTCGCAAGCTGGCTATCTGCACCTTGATGGGTAAAATGGTCTCTTTTCCATATGCGAGATGGAAAGGGGTGAAACCTGTGATGTTTGGAATGTTGTTCAGTAGGCCCAAAGAGCGGCCATGAGATGCTTATCCCAATCACTGGTGTGGTTATTCACCTACTTTGTGACGATTTTATAGATCATGATGTTCACCTTTTCCACTAGATCATTGCACTGTGGATAGTACGGAGTTGAGTGTCGGCATGTGATGCCTAGATTTTTCATTAGTTCTCCCACCAAGTTGCCTATGAAACATGGCCCTCTATCAGATATTATCTCTAGAGGTGTGTCAAAGCGGAAACAAATGTACTCAAATATGAACTTTTCCACTTCTTGGGTTGTAATGCGTGTGGTGGATACTTCTTCCACCCATCAGGTCATGTAGTCTACCACCAACTAGAATGTACAATTTACCCGACTGGTCCCTTGGTAAAGGGAAACTAGAATGTACAATTTACCCGATTGGTCCCTTGGTAAAGGACCAATTGCATCTATCCCCCATTTCTCAAACGGGCCATACGAGATGATAGGAGTCTGTAGCTCATAGGTTAGTGTTCGACCACCACTAGATACTTGAAAAGGTCTGCATGTTTTACACCAATGATGCACATCCCTGTTTAGACTAGGTCAAGAGAATCCTGCTTGTAGAATCTTCCTACTAGTAATATCTAGAGCAAAGTGGTCACCACAAACACCATCATGGAAACTTGAGATCACCTCCGTGATTTCGGAGATTGGCACTTGCCTGAGAATCTAGTCTTTGCCCTTGCAGTACAAGGTGCTGTTTATAAGGCGGTATCTTGTTTCCTTTTGAACTAAGTTGCATTGTACATTATACAATGTACGTATAATACGTCTTAAACGGGCTTTAATGAGCACGAAGAAGAAGAGTTTTGTGGTTCCTGATTATAATAAGATGCGTACATAATATTTAGATAAAGTAAAAACAACATCAGAGAATATTTTACAGCACACAACTCTTAATTTTGTGTCGGCGTATGGATGCACAATTGCTCTAGATGGTTGGACAAATTGCCAGAAGAAACCATTGATCAATGTGATGTTGATTTTTTCCAAGAGGTGCCATCTTTCTTGAAGCGATCGGTATATCCCTGAAAGGAAAAACTAGTGGATATCTTGCGGGTGTTTATGAGTGTTTGATTAGAAGAGCACGGGGACCTAAATATGTGGCATCCATTGTCACAAATAATGCATCTAACTACAAAGCAGCTGGAAAAGCAATTGAAGCAAAGTATCCAGAGACTACATGGGTTCCATGTGCTGCTCACACTTTGAATTTTCTCTTAAAGGACTTTGGAAAAGTTCCTTCTATTAAGAAAACTCTTTAAGATGCAAACCACTTGGTGAAGTTTATAAGAGAGCATTCATTTTCTTACGCTTTGTTTAGAACAAAGTCCCCAACAAAAAAATTATAGATTTTTTGTGTGTCCCGCTTTGCGACAACATATTACGTTCTCTCCACACTGCAGTAGGTAAGAGCAGCCCTTGTTGAAACAATGGCAGATAGAAAATGGAACATTTGGCTTGATAAATATCCCAAGTATGAAGCTGCTGCTTCCAAATTCTATCAGCTTGTAAACTCTCCTATTGTTTGGAGAAATGTAGACAAAATAGTTACTATCACAGAACCTTTCACTCATCTGATACGATTAGTGGACAAAGAAGCCTCTATCTTTGGACGGGTTTACTGGTACATGCATGAATCCACTCGCAAGTTGAAAGATAGTACATCTTATGCAAGAAAAGAGAAATCCATGATGATGACATTTGTCAAAAGATGATGGGAGCAGTTGCATACTCCTTTACATGGAGCAGGTTTTGTCTTGGATCCCAAGTTCTAGATGCATCAGCAATCTTCAAACAATGAAGTGATCAGTGATTTTAAAAAAGTGTGTGCTCAACTATTAGGCAATGTAGATGGACAGGTGGCATACACACAGAAGATGGCATATACTAGTAGAGAGGGAACGTTTGGGGATCCTTGGTATATAGATGCTATCAAGACGATGAGCACACCAATTGGTGGAAAGAGTACGGTGGAGAAAAAGTGGAACTTCAACATGTGGCTGTGAGAGTATTGTCTGTTGCCGCCTCAAGTGGTAGCTGTGAAAGAAACTAGTCTTCATTTGCTTAAGTGCATACTAAAAAATGAAATTGATTGAGCTGCGAACTTGGTGTATGTCTTTTGTAACATGCGACTTATGCTTTGGGCGCTTCCAAACACATGAAGCAGTTGCAAATGAGCTCAACTCTGATGATGAAATGGAATGGAATTCGGAAGATATTGATCCGGAATGTTCAGATGTCGAAGAAATTGATGACATGGTGCCTGTGATTGAGGGGACGGATGAGCTGTAAAGTTTGTACTATATTCTCAATTAATTTTTCAATGCAAAAATTATGTGGAGTTTAGCTTTACAATCCATACCTTGTCTCTCTCTCTCTCTCTCTCTCTCTCTCTCTCTCTCTCTTTCTCTCATTGTTAAAAAGAGGGTAGTAGAGAGAACATAATTTACACAATTGCAACAACATCTGTCATGTCCATTTGTTCCAACAAATAGAGATTTACATACCAAAAAGAGGTTTTAATTACTAATCTTGAGATTTAAGATACAAAAAGAGCTATGTATTGTTTGGGAGATTTAATTTAAATCATGGGCTTGTTCTCCAAAGAGATCAGATACACGAAATTTTGAATTTCCAACTGAATCACTTGGGCCGGCATTGCCCATCTCTTCTTCCTTATAACAGGCCCATACCTTGCCTCGTACCATGCCAACTTTCTTTCAGACTCTGCTATACGAGCGTGCAACATGGCTAGGGTATCTCCTTGACTTGCCAAATCCATGCCTTGGGTTGAAAAAACTACTCAATAACTGCGGTTTCTTCGGGAAAATATGTGTAACCTCTCTTGCGAGGAGGATCTTCTTGATTAGCTTCCCATGCATGAATCTTCTCAGCTAGGCGTCCTTTCCCAACACCTCCTCCTATAGTGGGATTATCGTTCCAATCAACTTTGAGCCTCAATACATAGTAGCAATAACATTGTTGCACAAAGTAAATTTCCACTTGATTATTATTTGGTGGCAATTTGTACACTTGGATAAATCTTGCAAGGATATTTTGTGCGAGGACAATGTGTTGCAGATCTGAAACCTTCAAGGGAGCAGAAACCTTAGCATTTTCACTGACTCAAAATAATGTGTTGCGTACGAAGTAATTCGGACATAATTGTCTGCATTTCCTATAATTCAGTGGCTCCCCTCAAAGTTCTGATTCGTCTTGTTGGGTTGTAGCCAAAGCACTGAGATCTACTTGAGCCACCCGAATCTCTTCCTCTTTGTAAATTTGTTGAGCCAATGCATGATTAAGCAAAGGATCATTAGGCTACTGTGCATTCTGGTCGGGAGCAATATCTTCCATAACTGAAATGCAAAATAATAAACTTTAGCGAGACAAGTCTTAGCACTTGAAAAAGAGAGATGGTTTAGAGAATTAAGTGATCTAACTTGAAATACTTTAAATTTTCAACTTGAAGAACTTTAAAAACATTGCACACGTGACACCACACATTGCACACATGACACCATTAATGCCAAAAAAGTTGATTACTGGTTTAATCATCAATAAGTCTCAAGACAGATTCGATTACAATATGATAGCCAGCATTATGGATTCCATTCAAACAAAGGCTTAAATCCCATATCTTAGGTCTATCTAAGGGTTTGGGAGATTTTCCACTAGCAAGATGTTTGTTTACATTGCGCAAAAATTTGCACTTGAGAACCTCGGTGGGCTGTGGAATACATGCAAGGAAGCACTTAAGAATATACAAGAGACTATATATATCAGATGCCTTGGTGAATGGAGGAGGATTGGTGCTGATATTTTCAGGGGAAGTCCATGGATAATCTCGCTCAAATTGAGCTCTACATTGAGGGGTGAGATTTGGCAACTTGGGAAATGTTGCCAAAGTGTTTGATGGTGTACTTTGTCCCCAGTCCGCAATGCGAGCATACACTCCTCGCTCGCCAAAATGGAGTAGAATATTTCTAGTGTGTAGATCATTGTGAATAAATTCGTGACTATGCAAGAATTTAATCGTCTACAGAAGAGCATTGCATATTGGCCAAATGTTGTCTGTGAACTGTTGTACAGTTCCAGATGTGTGTTGGAACTCTCTGATTGCATGCTTGCTTCCATCATGATGACATGCCTGAATCCACTACTCAAGATGACCTCCATTCCAAAGCTTGAAGATCAACATAGGTCTTTTGCTATACCGAACAAGAGCACGGGGCAATATCATGCCACAATGCTGAACAGTTGTGTAATAGTTGCCTCCTCTAGCACGATCTGCAAATGTCGACTTGCTTCCTATTTGGTCTTTGTATATCTTTGCCACATAGACGGGATCTTTGAAGAGAGGATGAGCCACTGATACTTGTTTCACATTTGCAAAACTTCCTTTACCTAATTGGGGTGCTTGCAAGTGAAAGATGGAATGCTCCCCAAGTAAGTGTAGTACAGAAGGACACATCGTATCATCCAGGTTTACAACGGACGACTGAGCACCTGATGAAGGAGGTACATTCTCTTCTGTCCTAGGAGATTTTGAAGAGCCTTTGATATTATCTTTGCTCTTCAATTATGAATGTAGTTGTGCTACAAGCTGCATTCGCTCTTTGATTCCAGGTTTGGATTTGATTTTTGGATGAACCATACTTTCAAAACTTCTAGTGACCTGGCCTAATAATTGCTTTACTGTGCTATGCATCACTCCATTAGTGCGCAGAGCTGGGTCAAACGAAATTGGGAATGCACTGCACAGCTTCACCCAACAATGTTCCACAAGTTCAATCACAAAATCATCGAACTTTGCCTGCAGTGGATCAAATGCTCGTCGCAAATGATCGTCTGAAGTTCCATAGACAAAATAAGAGCATCACTAATAATTTTGCAATGCTGACGCATTAACTTTGTCTCTACCATGATTGAAGCCTGAAAATACATGAAGGAAATATAAGTAAGGCAAATCCATAATAGATAAAAATTTGACATATATGATTGTTAATAAATCTAAACAAAAACATTTCATGGTCAATAATAACCTCCAGTAATGAAAGATCTAAACATTTCATGCATCATAATAACAACAGTAATAAAAGACGCGATGGTTAAAGCATTCAGGATTGAAGAATGTAAAATATATATCTTCTCCCTGCAGTGCGACACGGGGTAAGCAGCAACCAGAGACAAAGAATTCATTAAATCCAATCTCCTTGTAGTGCGATGCGATGGCCAGCAACAACCAATAATGATGGATTTAAAAAACTCAAAACCTCTGCCTGCAGTGCAACACGGTGGTCAAAAACAACCAGAGACGAGGAAGCTACTAAATTCAATCTCCTTGTAGTGCGACGTGATGGTCAGCAACAACCAAAAGCAATGGATTTAAAAATCCTAAACCTCTCCCTGCACTGCGACGCAGCAACCAAAGATGAGGAATCTATTGAATCCAATCTCCTTGCAGTGTGACATGATGGTCATCAAAAACCAAGGACGATGAATTTGGCAACCCTAAACCCCTCTCTGCAGTGCGATACGGTGATCAACAACAACCAGAGACGAAGAATCTATTAAACCCAATCTCCTTACAATGCGTCGCAATGGTCAACAACAATGAAGGATGATGGTTTTAAAATCCTAAACCCCTCCTTGTAGTGAAACACGGTGGTCAGCAACAATCAAAGATGAAGGATCTATTAAATCCAATCTCCTTGCAATGCGACATGATGGTCAACAATAACCAAGGACGATGGATTTGAAAACCCTAAACCCCTCCCTGCAGTGCGACAGGGTGGTCAACAACAACCAAAGACGAGGAATCTATTTTTTTAAATCCAATCTTCTAATAGTGCGGCGCAATGGTCAGCAATAACTAGGAAGAAAAGATGCATGATAGCTAACTCCTCCCTGTAGTGCGACTCGGTGGTCAGTAGCAACTAGGTACGGAAAGTCTAATTGTACAACCTAAGCTACTCCCTGAAGTGCGACACGGAGGTCAACAACAGTCAAGGACGAAGTGTCTAAAGTCTAACCCCCCTTGCAGTGTGTCACAAGGATCAACACAGCCAAGGATGGGTGTCTAAACCTGCAGACTAACACTGAGGTGTGAGAAAAGCTCCACAGCAACAACGCTAGTAAAAAACAAAATACAAACTAGCACTGAGGTGCGAGCAAAGCTCCACAACAATAGTGTTAGCAAATTAACTACAGAAAAAACAAAAAAACACTATAAGAAAATTACCTACTTTCACTACAAGAGGCTCTTCATATTAGCGACGCTCACACAGCGACGCTCAAAAAAAAATTTCCCGACGTCGCTATGAGCGTCGCAAATTTATTTGTAAATTTGCGACGCTCATAGCGACGCTTATAGCGACGCCAGCTGGGGTAAAAAAAATAACCGAGCGCGCCCAAAAACTCAGATCTCAAATCTGAGTTTTTCGGCGCCCTCAAGCAAGGAGCAGGTAACGCTCTCCCTCTCTCTCTCTCTGTCTCTCTCTCTCTCTCTCTCTCTCTCTCTCTCTCTCTCTTTTTCTTCTCCACACACACACACACACACACACACACACACGAGGAGAGGAAGGAGAGCCAGGTATGCTCCTTCCCTCTCCTCATTCTCATGTTCCCTTCCCCTCTTTCTCTCTCCCTCTCTCTCTCTCACACACACACACATACACACACACACATAGTGTTTTTGAGAGAGAGAGAGAGAGAGAGAGTACAAACAAAAACAAAAACGCACACACACATACATAAACAAAGAATGCACACACACATTGAGAGAGAAAAAGAGAGAGAGAGCATGCATAAACAAAAAACGCACGCATTGAGAGAGGAAAAGAGAGAGAGAACATGCATAAACAAAAAACGCACACATTGAGAGAGGAAAAGAGAGAGAAAACATGCATACGATCCAAAAAAACGCACACACATTGAGAGAGAAAGAGAGAGAAACTAATTTAACGTCGTAGGAAACTAATTAAAATTAAAAGACCTAAAGATCTAGCCGATGAGGAGTTGAACTGAAGACCTATTATTCAAGAGGGAAATGGCATAATCAATCTATCATACTTGGCATGGGTGATAGAAAGGTTATACCATTTATCTCTTTTTATTGGCACACACATCCACACACGCGCACACACACAAGAAGAAGAGAGTTATAACGTCGTAGGAAACTATCTTAAAAGACGTTAAAGATTAGGTTATATGTAGACTTACATTAAATTAGATTTAGGTTTATTTTTAACTAGATTTACGTTTATTTAAGCTAGATTTAGATTTACGTTATATTAGATTAGATTTAGGTCTCCATAGACTGCGATGCCTGCATGAAGCGGGTGAAGAAAGCCCTCAATGGAATATAGGGTATTGCTGCCTTCACTCATGGTGGGCTCCGTCGATCCAAAAGTACTGGTGAAATGTCTTCAGAAGATAGGGAAGAAGGTGGATCTTCAGGGCGGCAAGAGTCACTACATCCCTGACACAATGACCATCTAGACAACCTCTAGTCATTAGACTTACGTTAAATTAGATTTAGCTTTATTTTTAGTTAGATTTACGTTTATTTAGATTTACGCTTATTTACGTTAGATCGAGTCCACACAAGAATTACTTACGGTTTAGGGTTTAGAGTTAGACGAACAATGAAAAGATCTACTGTGAAAAGATGTTAAGATGAAGTGAAGTGCTACAGCTAGAGAAGAGGCAAAGGGATTTTGTCCACTACATGCAGTATCATGTAGACGTGGGTGTGTAGATTTCTTGTACCCACAAATATAGGTATTGACCAATAAAGACGAGATTATAACCCGGTGGTTCTGATCTCCGTGCACCTCTAGACCGAGGTGTGCGGGGATTGGACATGACTAGAGAATGTGAGGTAAAGAGAGAGAGAGAGAGAGAGAGAGAGAGAGAGAGAGAGAGAGAGAGAGAGAGAGAGAGAGAGAGAGAGAGAGATAAGATGAAGAATGCCAATAGAATATTAAATTTGTTGTCCAGGTTATAAGTTTTTTATCCTCATTATGAGTAGCGACGAGGATGTGGGACCGTCCAACCGAAACACCTATCTCTCAACGAGGGTCTTATGTCCTTGTAATCAATGCAAGCATGCTGTGCGACGGACAAGACGTGTTTCTTTGCAGCATGTTCGCGAATTTGGCGAGTTCGATCCATCTATTATAGATCGAGTTGTTGCCAATTATAACTTGTCGGACTCTGACGCTGGCCAACAAGCAGCAATCTTGCAACCCAATAGACGTGTTCGCAGGCGCTTTGGTCAAGCAACATCTTACAGTGTATGGCCCGTTGTCATCGTCAACTACAACATTCCCCCGTGGTTGACTACCAAGAAGGGGCACCTATGGCTAAGCTTGATTGTGCCAGGGCGATATAAAGTGGGGAATATGGATGTGTATCTTCGTCCACTATTGGAAGAGCTACACCAATTGTGGATTGGCATAGAGGTGGTGGATATGAGCCGACACACAGGACGACGGAATGCTTTGATCAGAGGTATTCTAATGTGGACCATGCATGACTATCCCGGGCTAACAGAATGCTCAGGTGATCTATTGACACTCCTCACTCAGACACTGTAAATCTTGTTTTTTCCCATAGTTGATCTATTATCATGTGTATACATGCAGGGCTTCAAACAAGCGGATACAGAGCATGTGTCACATGTGGACCTAGACTGAATGCACGTAGGGCACCCTCACTGAAGAAGCAAATCTACGAAGGTCATCAAGCGTATCTTCCAGAGAATCATGTGTTACGCGACGGCTTTTTGGGAAGAGAGCCACCAAGGATGTCTGCACAAGCATGGTTAGAGCAGAAGGAGATGTGCGATGACGGATTGCCTCCAGGGATGAAGAGACTATCTCTATGGTACGAGTTACCATACTGGCCCCGACTCGTGATCAATCACTTGCTCGATCCAATGCACATATTCAAGAATGTGGGTAATCTACTATGGGACCATTTGACCGGCAAGAAAGATACTTTGGGAGCCAGAGTCGACCTTAGAAATGTGGATCGTATGGAGCAATATTGGCCGCAAACAGCGTCTGATGGATCGATAAAACTTCCTAAAGCACCATGGATTTTCACAGGAGCCCAAGAACGCAAAGTAAAAGAGGCCATTCGATCTTTGCGGACCCCCACTGGCGTAATGCACTCGCTCCGAACGTGTTTTACTAAAGAAGGAAAGCTTACCGGTTTGAAGTCACACGATTGGCATAAAATGTGTCAGGTACATTCATAGTGGACTTTAATATCATTGCATAAAATGTGGACTTTAATATCATTGCTGCACATACTTTACAGTTTATTTTACCGGTTGCCATTGAGGGATGTTTGTCTCTCGACATCCGTAACACAATCTACAAACTTGCAAAGCTGGTGCAATGGATCTCACAAAAGGAGATCGACGTAGACTCCATACCATTCGCCAAACTAAATGCTGCGGAGCTTGTGTGCATGTTTGAGAAACATTTTCCTACTACCATGCTAACCATTCAGGTGCATCTTCTTGTTCACATAGTTGATGAGGTGGAAATAGCTGGCACAGTTCATTCCAGATGGATGTTCTTCTTAGAGCGTTTCATGAAAACGCTTAAGGGATATGTGCGTCAAAAGGCACGTCCGGAGGGTAGCATGGCAGAAGGTTGGTTGGTATCAGAGTCCCTAGTGTACATTGGAGAGTGGCTAGACGGATTTGATAAATCCCGGGACACGCTATGGCGAACCATAGATGATGAGCGCATATCTGGGATTGTCATGTGCAATCTCGGTGTTGAGAAGAAGATGACGGAAGATCTAGAGGCTAAAATCAACCGATTTTGCATGCTTCACAATCCAGTGATGCAAAAGTGGATTTTACAATATGAGGATGCAAAGCAAGAGCGACAAAGGGCACGAATCGAGTGGAGACGGGGAAGACGACCACCGATGCACTATCCAAAGGTTCTGGAGAGCCTACCAACCTTCATGAGCTTAAGATGGTTGCACAACCAATTGAAAAGCGCACAACAATGCGGTGACGAAGTGACTGAAGAAGAGTGGGAGTACTCTCGGGGTTGCGCGACCAAGGTAAGTTTGCAATGTACGACTAGCAAGTGACTTTATTTATAAACGTTTGAACGGCCACTCATAATCTTTGTTCGTTGTAGTATAAGTCATACACAGCAGCATGGTGTAAAGGTCGACATTTTAGGGTGGAACGAATCAACAAAAAGCGTTTTACTCAAGATTGTGGAATCATGGCAAAATTTGAACAGTCTAGTCGACGACGTTCCTCTGATGCAGATCCCGTGGTGGCGGAACTCACTTACTTCGGCACGCTGCAAGAGATTTTGAGGATCGATTAGAGAGGATTTTTTGTCGACTTGTTCGACGTGCAATGGTTCGAGATAATCATGGAGGGTCGCAACGCTACTGTGCGTAGAGGAGAGTCTGGTTTTCTTGAGGTGGATTCTACTAAGAAATGGACTGACCTAAGAGACACTTTCGTACTACCCGAGCATTGTGAACAAGTAAGTATATAAATAGTTAACATCCCCCTTTTACAAGTTATGTGCTTGAAAGATCTCATGTAAGTTATGTGGCTCTGGCAGGTAGTATTTCATCCTACAAAGTCTACATCAAACTGGTGGTACGTCATAGAGGTAGCCCCTCGTAGTGCAAGGACGTATGAAGGCTACCATGTACCAATCACAACGACATCAATGGAGGAGATCAGAGAAGATGCTCAATCAGAAGCCGCTGTGGTGGTGCCAGACGAGCATCAAGATGCTACTACTCTATATGGGGTGCACACAGAGGAGCTACAAAATGAAACAGAGGATATGTGTTTAAACGGAGAGCTCTATATAGATATAGGAAGTTATGCTGAGTTATGCGAGGATGAGAGAGAGATCTCTTAAAGCCACAAATATTGTATTTGAACAATTTTGCTCCGTGTTGTAAAAGCTCTGGCTCTCTAAGTAGCTTCCATGGTGTATAACGCTCTTTTCTACTCGCGCTCACATCTTTTGATTGAAAATTCTCAGTTTTCGACTTGCCTCTTCTATCACTCGATTCATTGCGTCATTATATTTACATGCGTCATTACGTCATTGTATTTAATGGTCTTTGCGTCATTGTCTACTCTATTCATTCAATATTAAGTTTAAATATTCGTGTGTTTAATGCAGGTATGGATGATGAGGAGTTTCTTTCTTCTTTGTCACCGCAGCAGAGACAGTGGTACGTGGAGCGTCATCGCTCTGGCGCATCATCGCGCGTTCCTACACCATCCGCATCTCCCTCTCTTTCGGAGCATTCGGCGCGCTCTGAAGCTTCGGTGTCGACGAGATGAGCGTCACACTCGTCTAGACACCGGCGCTCTAGTGGTGGCGGTGGCGGTTGTTGTGGGGATTCCGCCACCGATGCTTCCACACCGCCTCGTGTTCGACGAGGCTCTTTACCCTCCCCTTCTTTGCCCGCCCCCACACCAGCCACAGCATCGCCATCTACGCCAGGTTTTGCACGGCTGACTGTTCCTAGAAGCTACACACCTCTACCTACTCCGCCAGGAGCCACCCCACTCGACACTCCTCGCTTCGGGGCGCAGACGCCGGTGGAGACACCTGACGTCCGTACCCCCATCGACACGCCGCTAGAGACCCCTGCCGGGACACTCAGGTTCACGCGTCACCGGCCAGAGGGATTGCCTTACTCCGTCGACATCAGCGGCGGCATCATCATGGATGATGACGGCAAGAAGGTGATCTCGCGCATGCATGGTCTTTGCTCTTAGCTGTTTAGACACTATATAATAAACAAATGGAGTGAAGTACCAAGTGATTTAAAAAACAGAGTCATCAGCATACTTCATGATGAGTTTCCCGTTCCAACACGGGATCAGCGCTTCAATGAAGACCTGATGAAGATTCGAATGCGCGAATACTGTAAACACAAGCGTTTCGAAGTGCAAAAAGCAATCAAGAATGGGTGGAATAGGCCAGATTGGCTGGCCAAAGAAGATTGGAAGAATGCGAAGAAAGCAGCGCGCGAGAATCCCGACAAGTGGAAGCAACAAAAGGATGCAGCCAGAGCGCGAGTAGAGGCAGGGAGCTCGCACCACTTGGGGAGCGGTGGATGGGCATCATTTGAGGCCGATTTTGTAAGTCTTTTCACATTGCTCTTTATGCATGTTCGATAGTTTAGGGTTTATGAGTTTTTTAGTTCTAACATAATGAAATCTTTGTATGTTTTGACAGTGGTCGATGACAGGACGTGATCCCACACCGTACGAGCGGGAGTATGCAGGCAGGAAGGGCTTAAACGCCCTGATGGACATTCTCAGTTCTCGCGGCGGCATGGTTAGTATTAGGGTTTACTCTTTTTTATTTTTTGTATTGTTTTATAAATGTCGTTATATGTTTATATTTACTGAAAACTGTCTTATTGTCTTTTTTTGCAGAATCCGACAGATACGCCGCTTGGACGCGATGAGACGTCTGATTAGACGACGTCAGTTTAGCCATAGCTAGATAGCATTAGTTTAGGGTTTCTCATAGCTTATGTATCATGAGACGGATTTTATACGTCTTTTTGAACCATGTATATTATTACATTTGTCACCGCAGTTCCTGTTGCCAATCAATTCTTTATGCCTATGATGTTGTACAATTGTCATTATTACATTTGTCAATCAATTCAGTTTGCCTATGATGTGTATAATTGTCAATTTTGCAAACAATGAGTCTTGTGGGTGACTATTTTGGGTCTATTATCTACCTTTGCACTTTTTTTAAAAAGTGAATCAAGTACAATATGGTTGATGGGTGGCAGGGCATTCAATGCTCTGCCACCAAAAAAATATTCTCTCGGGCGTCGCTATAAGCGTCGCTATTTATAGCTCTGTAGCGTCGCTATATGCGTCGCTATAGTCTCCTGTGAGAGCGTCGCTATAGGCGTCGCTATAGGCGTCGCTATATAGCGATGCTCATAGCGACGCATATAGCGACGCCTATAGCGACGCTCTCGTAGCGACGCTCTTAGCGACGGTTTTAGCGACGCCGGGGGTTATAAAAACCCAGTGTATTTCCGTCGCTAACAGCGTCACAAGAGCACACAACCTCTTGTAGTGTTTGTGGCTCGCTCCAGATGTCCTATGCTCGCTGTCTACTGCTCTCTCTAAAGCTCCAACAACTCTGTCTCTATCTCTCTAGCAATCCCAATCGTAGCAGTTCATTCAAAATGCCGCGATGCCCCTTTTTTTATAAGTAAAAATATATATTTTGATCGAAATGTTTTTTATTCGGATATGCGCGTATAATACGGATATACAGCATATAAATCCGCAATATACATACAATTTATAATATACAGGCGTATAAATGCAACTTAGCTTTTGAACAAGCCATTGTTTCTGGCCCTTGGTATGCCCTTCATGACATTCTCCTCTACCTAAGGAGCTGATGATATTAGGCATAGCATAGATACCCTGGAAGAGGGTCAGCTTCAATTCGATTGCTCCTATGGGAACATCTTGTATTCTTTCCTTGACTAGAGAATCTGCTTCTTGATTTTTTGCCCTAGGGAAATGAAATAACTACACTACTTCAAACTTTCTTAGAATATGCTTAACTTGGCGTATTTGGCCAAGAAAAACCTGATTTTTACAAACCCAAGTGCCATTTATCTGCTTTATCAAGAGCATGGCATCACCAAATGCATTTAGGCACTGGACCCCTTGCAAAACACATTGTTCTAATCCAAGAATGAGGACCGCATACTCTGCTTTGTTGTTTGAGTAGAAGTGTAGTAACTGCCCAATAGAGAAGACCTTTTCCTTTTGCTCATTGAAAATAATGATGCTAGCTGCATGCTGGTCCGCTGTCCTTTTGTAAGCTCCATCAAAGAAAAGCGAGTGAGATCCTTCTAGCTTAGTAACTTCCACCATTGGTGTCACTTCTTTTCCTTCTGTGTTGACCTTTATCTTCTTCTCAAAGTGAAAATGAGTAAGGATACCTGCTAGACTAGCTCTGGTGGAGTTCTTTACTTGCATAGTGTAATTGAACTCTTGTAATCTAACAAGCCACTTAGAGATTCTAGATGAGCCATCCATGTGTTGCATTACATATGGAAAGACTTTTTCCATTGTTAGAATAACAAAGGGTCTAGGCAATAGATAAGAGTGGAACTTTGTAGTGGCAAACATCAATGCAAGCACCATGTGCTCTACCGTGGCGAATCTTTTTTTTGATGGGGTCATGACACGACTAGAGAAGTAGATAGGACGCATGAAAGAGGTTTGAGGGTCCTTCTGCATTAGTACAGCCCCAAGTGTATCACTTCCTACACTAGGGTTAACGTAAAATGGCTTGTCCTATCTAGGGGGTGCAATGGTGGACAGTGAAGCCAGGATCTGTTTCACTTCGCTGAATTTTTGCTCATTTTCTTCACTCCATAGGAAGACATCTCTATGGGTGTCTTGTTGTAAAGGGAGAACCACTTGAGAGAGAAAGTGAATGAACCTGCTCAAATACCTTACCTTCTGAAGGAAAGACACAAATTGATTAGCTATTGTGGGTGATGACAATGATACTAAAGATTGAACCTTGCTTGGGTTAGCCTCAATTCCTTTGGCTGAAATTACATGGCTGAGAAGAGTGACCTTGCTTTCACCAATGTGACACTTATCTATGTTAAGCTGGTCACCCAAGGCCTGCAGCCTAGCCAGGCCATCATAGATCTTTCTCAAATAGAGGGAGTGAGAGCTGTATATTAAATCATCTATGAAAACCCGTATTGACTTACCAAAGTATGGTTAAAAGACAAAAGTTACATAGCATTGGAATGTGGCCGGAGTGTTGGTGAGGCCAAAAGGCATCACACTGTAAGCAAAACATCCCCATGGTGTTATGAAGGTTGTGTTTTTTTTGTCTTCTTCTACAGTGCTAATCTCAAAGTAGCTTGAGTAGTCATCACATACCGTGTAGCACCCATGACCTGCTACCACGTTGAGAATCTCGTCTTGGAATGGGAGGGGAAAATGATCCCTCTTTGTTGCTGCATTGAGAGGTTTTTAGTATACACAAAATCTCCACTTACTGTTCTTCTTTAGCATGACCACCACCACTAGAGAGACCCACTATGAGTCTTTGATGGGGTAAATGAAAACCTATCTGTAGCAAGTTCCTTACCTCTTTGAGCAATGCTTCTTGCTGAATCACCCCAAGCCTTCTGAGATTTTTCACTACAAGCTTACTTTCTTCCTTGAGTCTTATGCAGTATTGCACCACTCTGATGCCTGTGATCTTGTTATAACCATCAATGAAAAGTGTGGTGAAGTTACCTAGCATAGAGATGTACTCTTCTCTCTTTTCACCAGCTAACTCACTAGAGAGCATCCGATGATGTAACTTCCTTGTATCCACCAAGTGTTGCATACCTGATGGTCCCTCTTGGTTCTGCGATGGTGCTTTAGACTGTGTCAATCTCTTTGGATCTCTGAGGATGACTTCCATCAATTCGATGCTATTGTCACTCTCTTCAGTTGTTGTTGTGTCTTCTCCTAAGGTGGTTGAAGAGTCACTGGTAAATTCATCTTTCAATGCCTCCAAGATCATGTTGCTTTGATTCCTAGTCTTCATGTCATAGAATATGGTCTTTCCCTTAGCATCCTTCATCTAGATCATCTTGGTACTCCAGTCTTGCTTAGCCTCCATAGCCATGAGCCATGATCTTCCGAGAATGATAGGGTAGCCCTCCCCTTTGTGTGGCATGAAATGTCTACCTCCACTTCCGTATTGAATGTATTCACCTTGAATGCATTCACAATGCCTACACATTTCACTTTGACGTTATTTGTCATTTTAGCTCGGTAGGGTGCCGACCTACTTACCTTTAGGCCTAGATGGTGCATCATTTTCTCACTCATGACGCATGTTTGTGCACCACCATCTATGTAGATGTTTGAGATGTGTTGCCCCTTTATGTGGGCATCCATGATAGTTAGGATGTCATATAGATTCCTCCCAAAGATATCCCCAGCTATCCTTGGTCTTGACTTCCTAGTGCTTACCATGTTCGTCCATTGTCTCCTCATCCTTGGTGCAAGATGGAGTGATTGGGCCAGGTTATTTTTGGACCCTGCATCATCAATCTTGAACTAGGTCATATGCTTTAGCATACTCACCCAGCAAAAAATCCACGATGTTGATCTTCCACCGAGGTTTAGACGCATGCTTGCTAGACTATCCTTTTCCTTTCATCTTTTTCTCCCTTTGAGAGACCTCTTCGTGCCTAGCACGCTTCACTCCCATGGCATCCACTTCTTCTACCTTTCTTGTTTCTTTTTATTTGTCCTTCTCTTTGACATGCTAGGTGTGGTCAGGCCATACCCGGTTCCTCTTCCTCAGTAGTCCTGGCTTGTAGACACAATTTCTTTTCTTTAAGGCGGGCTACTTCAAATACTACCGTGTACGTAGCAGGAAACCTTCCCTTCACCTTCTCTTTAAGAATTGGCCCTAAACTCGCCACAAACCGGTCTTTCTTTAGGAAATCGGGTGCCCCTTTTCCCTTCCTCAACAATGCAGCCCATCGTCCCCATAGGTCCACAAACTTCAATTTGTATGTTGCATACCTCCTTGCTTCAACTCCATCAGCAATTGCCACAATTTCTTTGATGTGGTGCCTTCTCCAAAGCTCCTTAGAAATGCTACTCTTAGCAGGTCCTACCTCTCCTTGGTGGCTTGCACGAAGGCATTGTACCATGATCTTGCTTCCACTTTCATTAACAATGGAAAAATATGCAGATGTAAAGCATCATCATCCCTTCTAGCCTGACGACACTTTCAAGATTATCTAGGAAATCCGAAGCATCTTCCCCCACCTTACCTGTGAAAGTTGGGAAGGAAACGTTTGCCATTGCAAAACAATATTTTTTTTAATTTCTTTTTTTCTTAAACACAAGTATAGCGGCTTCTTACAAGGTTGGGTGGATAGATCAAAACAGGATGAAAATTAAAACGTTACAGGAGTGATGGTAATCCAAAACGGGGAGGATAATGGGATTTGTGGAGCTAAGGATCTCTCCTAGTGCCACAGCACCAAACAAGAACACAATCTTCTACTGATAGAAGATCTTCATATCTACACATATATGTACGTGAATGTGTTGCAGAAACCTAAACGGAAAAAGCAGTTGGTCCGTTATCCATGATGCACAGAGTGTAGAGTACTCACTTATACCCTTACCATGTCGGTGTTGACAAGTCGAGACATCCACAGGAGGTCATCGCCCTTCATAGGCTCCACCTTCCCTTCATTGCTTAACATGTAGGGAGTGATGGCAATGTGTTTGACCACTCCAAGCCTTTTGGCCAGCAGTAGTTGCAAGTAGTTACCGTAATTGGCTTGCTGCATGAATTCCACACCATTTATTTGTAGCTCATTTTTTGACCACTGGGTTTCACCCATAGTAGACAATTTCTTCAGGATGAGTTGCACGGGGAGAGAAGGAAGGCGCTCTACCCGCCTTCCAAAGCAACAAGGTCAGTAGCCAAACCACTCCTCTCTAGGGCATGGGAACCTCCTTATCACCTCCCCTTTGGGGTTGTCGAAGTGAACTGGCAGCACACTTGCATGCACGCCGTGAATCGATAGGCGATCTTTTGCCACTTTACGATGGATGACTTTCTTTCTGGCATCCTGGGTGCGATTCTGCTTTCCAGATCCAAACTTGAAGCACTCACATGGCCAGGTGTTTCTTCTTCCTTGGGGGTCATGTGATTTAGGATTGACGTATCCCTCCTTTTCCCTTGGCACAATCAACCCCTTTGGGCCACTTAGGAGCCAAGGCTATAGTTTTATTTTAGATTCCTTAGGGAAGAGAGACTTTACTAACCTCTTTCCTTCCTTAATATGGAGGATTTCTTTGCAATGGACGTCAATGTAGAGGGTTTCTGCTTCTCCTTTACTTTCGTTGATGGCACTCATTGATAGAGTGTGGTGGGTGACAGCAATGAGAGCAGCCTACTACCCTCCCTTTGGTGGCTCTTGATTCATGGTTAGAATGAGAGATACGAGATGGAGAACTTACTTCCTGGATATTCACAATGGTGTATTCCGACAGCAGCACTTCGATATGAAGGCTCTTAGTGCTTCTTCAATTTCTTCCTCCTCCGTTCTCCAATTGGAGAATTCATGCAGGCACTCGTTCATGGTCGACTGCATGCATCATTTTTAGCATTGTAAACTGAAGGATTTTGACAGTGGGGGCACCAAATGACAAGTGCAAGTGCAAAACGGACCCACCAGCCTCTACACCCAGTTCGCACGCACAGATCACAAGGAGTGAACAGGGGGCACCACCTAGCTTTGAGTAGCTAGGACGCAGATAATAGTGATTCAAATAACACTAACACAACACACCGAGAGAGAGAGAGAGAGAGAGAGAGAGAGAGAGAGAGAGAGAGAGCCTATAGTGTGTTCCGTAGGGAGATTTCATGTGTACAGAGATCCTACTCCTGTGCATAGTGACCCTTGGAGTCAATCTATGTGAATGACTTCTCTTTCAAGTGCTGACTATCTTGATAGTGACCTCTTAGTGCTCCTTTATAGGTGCGGGCTGCTTAGTTTAGTATAAACTAATTAGGTTTAAGGCCCTAAGCTAGAGAGACAAAGTAGGTAGCCGGTCCCGGACAGTTGACTGGTGCTTTATTTTGGGACAAATAAGAAAATGATATTCTCCTAGGTGGGCCTTTGTGACCATCACCTAGAGAGAGGTGGAAAATACAAAATGATTTTTTACAAAGTATGGCTTGGAAAACGGAAAATGAGTTACCCTACTGATGTTACTGAGGAGGTGCATCATGGATGAGATGCCAACAAGTCTCAGGCTTTATTGGTGCGTTGGTGTAGTGCACTCATCAATTTCAGTGCTGACTTGGGTATGCCTTCAGCGTCATTCTTTGATTTGTTGTCGCCATCGTGTGTTTTTGGTCCTCCTTTGTTTGTCAATGCATCAATGTCCATTTTATTTTGATTCTTTTTTCTTGTGTGTGCCATGTGTGTGCATTGTTGGTGCGTATGTGATTGTGTGCATGTGCTTATGCATGTAGGGTATGTATGCAAAGAGAGAGAGAGAGAGAGAGAGTTGTGAGGGTGTGTATGTGAGTGTGTGTACATGTATGTGTTTGTGAATGTGTATGTGTGTGTGTGTATGTGTATGGAGAGAGAGAGAGAGAGAGAGAGAGAGAGAGAGAGAGAGAGAGAGAGAGAGAGAGAGAGAGAGGGCTGAATGAGAGAGACATGGAGAGAGAGGTGTGAGGGTGATTGTGTGCGTGTGTGTGTGTGTGTGTGCATGCATGTGTGTGTGTGTGTGGAAAGAGAGAGAGAGAGAGAGAGAGAGAGAGAGAGAGAGAGAGAGAGAGAGAGAGAGAGAGAGGTGTGGAGCTAAGCAAGAGGGGGAGAGAGAGCTGGCTTTTTTTTTATAATGGAGAGAGAAAGAGAGAGAGAGAGAGAGAGAGAGAGAGAGAGAGAGAGAGAGAGAGAGAGTGGCGGACCCTCTGTGAGTGTAAGGACAAGGAGGGGGAGGGTGGGCCTCGTCACTAATTGACACCTCCATTTGGAGGTGGGATCAATGGCTCAGGATCATCGATTGATCGTGACCGTTGGATTGCCTACGGAATGCAAAAGATTCTCAATTTTTTGGATTCCGGACTTGAACCCACTACCCTCTCCCCCACGGGATTGACTCTAACCACTAGGCTATCACGCGTTCCTTGAAAGGTGTGTGTGTGATAAGTTTATAGATCACGGCGTCGTGGACAGGTTTACACCTAGTTCACACCTAGTTCGCATTGAATTCACACAAAATTTGGTGTGGTGTGTAGGCCCTCCCCAGTTCACACCGTGTTCACATCGTGTTCACACCGAGGTCACACCAAATTTGATGTGGTGCACATATCTCGGAGTTCACGCTTAGTTCACACCTACTTTAAATGTCGATCGGACGGCACGGATTGCATCTACCTCGCGACTCCTACTGTGGGCCATTGATCCCACCTCCCTCGAGAGGTGTCATTTAGTGACGAAAGAGGGTGGGGACCTGCAAAAACAGATTTTTTTTTTTAAAAAAAAACTTCTAATGCTCACCTTCTTGGGGTTAGTAACCACAGTTAAGGCCTTCAAAAATCGGCCATCATTGCGTGTATGGTTATGTGCTTTCCACTCGGTTGAGCAGTTTGTCCCAGATTATATGCTTGGAATTTGCATATTTTGGAGTTGTTTTATGCATATGTGAGAATCGGTTTTGATGAGTTTGATCATGTTTTCCATGATTGTGTAGTGGTTGAGTTGTCTCCCACGTTGCCATTTTGGCATGGTATACGGTAGAGATTGTACTTGAGTTTTTAACCAGTTTACAGAGGATTTCTCTTAGGTTTTCTAGCCATAGTTTCTCGACATTGACTTATAATTGCAGACATGTGTGACGGTTTAGAGTCTACAACGATGACTCTTGAGAGACAACGGTCTTTTTCTTGCCAATACTTGCGTTGTTGACATTGTGGTCACAGAGGGCATTAGGCACCGTTGTTTCAGACGTATGAGATAGTAGTGGAGATATATGCGTGATGCAGATATGGCTTTAACACATGTTAGAGAGGGACTTATAGTGGCATTCGATGCCAGTGACGATGATGTCATGCTTGCCTCAAATGTACCTCTTGCAGATATGCATATGGATAACACACTTTCTCCACAGTGGTTACTAGATAGTGATGTTGCTTTCCACGTCACACCATGTTGTGAGTGGTTCAACATATTTTCTAGTGGGAGAATTGGCTGCATGCGACTTGTTGATGGCTCAACATGTGACATAGAGGATGCAAGAGATGTTTGTTTGTCTTTTCCTAGTGGTGCATTATATACACTATGGCATGTGCGTTATGTTCCTCAGCTAAGATGGAGTTTGATCTCAGTGGGATAGTTTTAGCAGCTTTTGGCTATCAGATACTACTTAGCGAGCAGTTTTTCCAAATGCATTGCAGATTATTAGTGATTGATAGATGAGGCCCGCAATGGCTTGGCATATCTTATGCATGTGTCTGAGGTTGGAGACAACGTAGTCTTAGTTTTTTTGATGGCATGCGTTCAATGAGAGACGAGATGTGCCTCTTTTACTAGTGATCTCCATCATGCTTAGGCAACAGACCATATAGTTGTGCACAACATGCAGGTAGGCTCTTCAGAGATAGAGGTATAGCGGCAATGCTTTAGCACAACATAGCAGGTGTTGTCAAAGTTTGTGCAGTTAGATGTAGTGCAGGTTTGCTCCCTAGAGACACAAACATAGATGAAAAATATGGAGTTTTTTGACATGGTCATGCTAGAGTTTGATGAGTTGATGCCAGGATACACACTTCCACCTATGGATGAGAGAGACGTAGCTACCCCAGTGTTGGCAGTGACACATCCATACATGATGAGTAGTCTTGATGATGCAGTACATGAACATACTGCAAGAGAGGCTAGGACATTCATGTTCGTGCATATTTCTTCAATGTTCGAGTGTCTCCTTTATGACCTACTTGTGTCAAGACCCAACCTAGCAGCTGTTGTGGGATAATTTGCAGCAGGGATAGTCAGTCATACGGTGACTGACACTAGCATGACGCTTCATGGAGCTTTGCACACCATACAAAGTTGTTTGCTAGATTTACATACAGGCTCTAGCATGGGTAGGCACACTCACCTACCACCAGAGCTGATACGACTATGTGCAGATTGACAAAGTGAGCCAGTGGGCATAGGTTGAGAAAGTCTTTCACCTAGTTTCTTGTACATACTAGTAGTTTAGCTAGTAGGTCTCACTTATCAGTGCATCACCTTTAAGTGGGAGATTGTTGGGGTAAAGGCACTATGCCTTTTCCCACTGAGATGTTCGGCCTCTTGCCCACTGTGTATACACACTTCCTTATTCTTTCTATACATAAGAATAAGGAGCACCTCACTCACTTGAGCTAGAGGTTACTCCACCCACACGGTCTCGTGTGCTTCCGCTTTCACGCATGCATGCATGCATTTGCGCACATTTAACACTATGAAGAGGTCAAAACCAAGTGAATAGAGGCCCATGAGGTCTGTTGGGCCTCTACTCGCTTTGTTAGTACTGACCTTAAGAGGCCCTAGACTTTAAGAGACTGTATCTTGAGCTAGAGACATCAGATTTTAGTGTTCTAAAGTGCTTTCCGTGGCGTTCTTTTTGTATTTTGAAAACATCTCTTATGTGTTTTCTCTCATCTCACATCACATCAATCATTAAGATTCTCGGACATGGAATTTTGAGCACATTTAAGTTGGGCTCTCAAAAAGCATTTTGTATGATCATGCATGTAAGTGTTTGAGCAAACTTTTATGTATGTACTATGAGAAATAGAATTTCAAAAAACTAATTTTGTATTTTTTAGGATTACCTCTCTCTATGTTGAGTTGGCGTTTCTTACAGGGCCCAAAATTGACTTCAACTTTTTCCTAATGAAACACTCATCATCATCTTCTTGTACATATTCCATCTACATCAGCAACAATAAGAGAATAAATACACAAATCAATAGTCAACAAATCAGAGTAGTAGCTTCAGGTATCAACCATTCTTCCCATGAGAAACTCTTGCATTCAAGGACAACAACAAAGCTCCTTAAAAAAATGACAAGTTAAAGAATGGCCTATAGCGACAAGCAATGAAAAATTCATCAAGAGAGCTATCCACAACAACCATACATAGCTCACATAGTTCTTCAACATTTGTGACCTATTGCAGACAACTCAAATTGCAATGGACCTTGAAAGAAAATCCATCATAATGCCAATGCCACAAAGAGGATCCGCAAACTCAGACACATCAAAATCCATCTTCAGAGCCAAGACTGGCAACAAAGAGGAGAATGTGCAATCAAAGCTCAAATCACATATCAAGAACACAACATATATGAATCACTCAAGGAAGGGGGGAGCATCATCCATGACACAACATACAAGGTTAAAGACTAGCCTTGAAGACAAAACTGACAATAACCCTAACAACAAGATTTCACATGGTCGTGTCAAGGGACGACATGAGCTAGGAAGTGAGGAATGTTAGAAAATTGATCCAAAGGGTGCCTACCTGCTAAACATGTAGCCGAACACCACAATTGTACTCTGTTATTTTTTTGGATAGTGTAGCTACTCTATGTGTAAATCCTAATTCCAGAGTAGCCGATCAATTTTTGAGTTGTAACTCTTTCATGATAACTGTAAAGGACCATGTGAGCTAGCCACTGGCCATTTAGAAAGCCCTAGGTATAAAGGTCAATAATTTTAATGTGAAAGTAGGCCTATGTATGGGAAGAGAAATGAGTTATGCTTACGCTCAAGCAACTACGAAGCTCCAACTTGTAACCAACATAAGTAATTTTAATGTGAAAGTAGGCCTATGTTTGGGAAGAGAAATGAGTTATGCTTACGCTCAAGCAACTACGAAGCTCCAACTTGTAACCAACATAAGTAACAATTGGGTAATCCATTTTCAGTTTTGAAACTTGCATTGTGTTCCTCTCTCTTGTCTCTTTTATTCAAGTGTAATCATTGTCAATTTTATTGAGTTTTATGACTACGTATTAGTGAGACTAATCTTCAAATTTTAGTGCTTAAATCATTGTTTTTTGACATTTTGACCATAGGAGAGTGTTTCGGGATCATAGGGCGACCTTTCTAGATAGTTCTGTTGCAATTTTTAGGACCTTTTTCATGATGGATCATGATTTTGGTACCTTGTTGGATTGCAACAAGATTTGGTAGGATAGTGCCCGTAGGTGTCTTATACCTCCTCCTAAAGTTTTGGTACATTTTGACTTTGTTTGAGTGCCGAAATGGTGTGATGACCTAGAGTGGTGAAAAAGGAGATAGGTAGATTTTTTGATCATTGAGTGGTGGTTTGCTTGTTGTTGAGTTGTCACCTTACCTTGATAGGTTCACTTCTTGAGATTGACAACCTCAAACAGTCTTCGTGCCCCATACGAGTCACTTTCTTGAGTATTGACAGTATGTTAGTGCCAAATAGTTAAAGACATTTGTCACGGTGACCCACTAACAAACAAACATTAACATGCTAACTAGCACACATGTTCTTGCTTGGCTATACTATAAACTTAACTTATTATAGACTTAACTTTCTAGGTTAACCTACTAAACTTAACATACATTAATTAAAATTTTACCTATTGTACGCTTTGCCGTACATGTTGAAGGCTAGTAACTTGCATGTGCACTGTGTGCAAGCCTCAAAAAGCTGCAAACACACAACTAGAGAGTCCTAGCAAGCTCAAAGAAACAATGGTATGTCACTCACCGCTGAATGCTTCCGTCGTGAAGGATCTTGTGCTGCGAAGAAGAAGAAGCCGCCACCAATTGCGTGCTCAACCACCTTGCTACCATTGATGTCGTGGAAATGCTTGATCACACACACACACTCTCTCTCTCTCCCAAGCATACACACACACATACACGTGAGCACACAAATGAGAAGGAGACAGAGATGGAGCAAGAACACTTCTTAGTTTACACCCCCAAGAATGAGGATTTTTAGGTCAAATGGACCTTTTATAAGAGTTTGGCCCATTCACACATGAGTGCCCACAGTGGCCGGTCATTGCAAAACTACTGGAAAAATAAGATAAGTGGTGCACCTCTCATCGGCGATTACCTACACATCTATTGGACCAACAAGACCGGTCCATGACTCAATCAAATAAGTAATATGCGACCATCGAAGGTGATAGGGTGTCCATGAGGGTTAACATGCCCCCCTTCTTGATGTAGATTCCATCCTCGGAAGCTATTGAGATGAAGCCCGTTCGTCGAGATGGAAGAGCATTCGAGATGAATGTTCTTAGCCTTCTTCAATCACTTAAAAAATTAACCAAAATTGGTCCAATAACCGCATTCTCATATACAATTAAAAAGCATATGCAGTTGTATGTAGACAAATTGATTGGTAACAGAATATTTTAGTAGCAATAAACATTAACCTAATATAATTTTAAATGCATAAATAGTTGTAAAGGAAAAAAGCTAAACAAGTATGGGGGTACTAATTTAACGGTCGAAAGGCACTAGAGGTCAACTATTAATACCATGGGCAAGATTCTCAATTTTCTCTGGTCAATTAAGCTATTTAATCACGAGAGCCAAGTATTTCATGTCCGAGGACTGACTAGAGGCTATACCTAGAAGACCTTGTAGTTAAGCTACGATAAAAGGAATTTCTCATGAAATCATCAACTGACTTATTTTCTTTTCTTTGACCTCCCAAAGTCTTTTCACATTGATTTTGATGTGTGTGCTTATTTTGTATGCCTTGGGTTTTTTGCTTTTCAAGGAAAAGCACCCATAGTGGGAACCTCTAGGGCTCTAGTACCATAGGCGATATATGTGAGTGAAGTACCAAATCAAGCTGCGATTTCTCTTCGTGCTTAAGATTTTACATTGTGGCACTTTTGATTTTTTTGTTTGTTCGTTTTTAGCATTTTAATTTTGTAACTTTGGGGGGTCATATAACATTGTTACCCTCTCCAGGCTCATTACACTAGTAAACTCCCTTTATAATACTTAAGCTAAAGGTCATTAGGGACTAAGCCCACTAGAAAGCCCTAGTACATTTCACACAATGCTGCCTAAATTGAATTAAGAACCTAGAGTAACCATTGATTATTAGGAAGGCATTCCCCATGGTATTAAAACAAGATCATTAACTCCTAACTTGGTAAAACTAGCTTAGTCAGACTACGTGATTCTGAAACCTAGACAAGGGATTATGAAAAAAAATTATCTAGACTATAATGTTTAATCTAAGAAAATGTGCGGAATATTATGCTACCAATCACATTTAGAGAAGACAAACATGGATGCAAAAACAAAGACAAGGGGCAATGCTAATGGTCAAGAAACACCTGTTTGTGTTGATGATCGCACTTGATTTGAAGAGTGAACAAGAGAAAGATTCCATGAAATTCCAAATCCTAACAATAGCAACACGATCCTTTACAAACTAGGAAACACAAAGAATACCTCTAGGAGGCACATCATAGTGGGAAGAGGCACCAACCCTTATTGAACACAATCAAACAACATAAGGAAACTAACTAACTATTTGCACCCCTCCCTAGAGAATCAAGGGAACAAGATATTATAGAGATGGGGAGGTAACCCTAATGCTAAATCTCTATCCTCATCATCATTGAGAAAAATGAAGTCATCATTTGTGAGACCACATGTGCCATCTGTGTAATCATGTAACTCTTCCTCATCATTAGAGGCACAAATGCTCACTAAGAACATCACTAAATGTCTATAGTAATCTTGGTCAAGAGGGTAAGTTTGTGCAACTGGAGAGACGTTGTCTACTAAGTATGGATCAGTCTTGTGGTCAAGAAACGTATCAACCATTCTAAGTCCTCAATATTCCTCTCACACGCTAGCGTATCTACCAAATCCCATTCACATGCAAGCACCGGGTACACTATGTGAAACATTTGTGCAAAGTAAAGAGGGTACCTTTCACCCAAGGTAGGAGTGGATGACTCTATCATACTAGACATATTTGTACACACAAATAGATGATGATTAGAGTGCAAATATTATAAGGGTCATGTCAAAAGGTCTTGTCCTTGTGCATAATGTGTTTTTATGATTTTGTGTCATGTACTAGAACTCGTAGGTTTCTATATTTTTGTTTGATGGTCCTTGCTCTTTTACTTTTTTATTTTTGTATTTTGTAAGTATAAGGCTTTATATATACATTCCTTAAGATTGGGAGATTGAGAGGTCAGGGAGAAAGGTTGAGAGGGGAGTGAGTGAATGATGAATGTCAGCAAACACTCACCCCTTCCTTGGGTAGATCATACCTTCTGGAATGATGTCATCACCTTTTGAAACCAATTGTTCCAAGTTTTCTTGGGTGAAGACTTTGACCAATAGTTTTTGACCATTGTAGGCATTTCATCTAGTTACAAGGTGTTAAGGCGGTTACGCCGCTAGCGGAAGCTAAATAGCGAGAACTCAACCAACAACAGAATTTGTCAGACGAGGACGGAGCTTGACCCGCAGGTGCATGGAAACAACTAGGTGGGTGTCACATCACCTACTCGACCTTCTAATGACAATCACTACTAAGGAAATCAAATCTAAGTTCCAAAATACGCAAGTGACTGAAATCCGTACTACGAATGAATGCTATACGAAACAGGATCTAGAATCATTGAATCGATCTCAAACTCAAGGGAAGTCTATACACTAGGTAAGAACAAACACCTAAAGACTTGAACTGCTAAATCAACCTATAACCACTCCGTGCGATAAACGCGTATGAAGACAGGCCGAAAAATACAGGTGACCGAAACTTGACCCCGATGGTACTAATGCGTAGCTCTACTCGTTGTGGTTCTATTGATATGCTGCAACGCTCTATTCCGACACACGAGTTGGAAGAAAAACTCACACTGAAGCTCGTAGGAACTTACCACACGTAGAAGCCGATAGCGCGCACTCTTGGTATCTGTGCGTAGCTCTCACCGTTGCTAACACAATGGCGGTGTCGCTTCTCCAATGGCGGCCCCGTAGCTCGCGTAGCAAGAAGATAAGACTCTCTCTCTCTCTCTCTCTCTCTCTCTCTCTCTCTCTCTCTCAGACACAGTCACGACGCTCAAAAAACTCACTTTGATTAATAATTGAATCCCCTTAGGTTACAAAACTTTGGCTTATATACCTCAGCCTTGGAGGTGAGAACATCTCTAATTATTTACATCAGCAGGTGAAATTACGTCGGGATTACAGGTTGGAAACTCAATTGAGTCCCGTTACTTAATGAATGGCTCAAATCAAAATTAATGTCGGAAAGACATTTATTACAATCAATGGTTACAAAATGATGGGTGTGAGCAAAAATGTGGTTGTGTTCCTCTACTGGCTCAACAGTCCCCCCCTCCGCCTTCATGTCGTCCCTGACATGACTTTGAGGCTTGATCAATGAGGCTTGATCAATAGAGTCCTGTCGTCTTGAGCATCTGCAAATGTGATTCGTAGCGTAGGTTGCCGATGGTCAAGGTTGGGCCGAATATTTTGCTTTCGTGAGTGAAAAAGCCGGTGTAGAAAGCTTCTTCGAATGTTTGCATGTGGAAGCTAGGCAAAAACATAATTCTTTGGTATAAGAGATGTAACACCTTTGGTGATGGCTGCAAAGAAAGATCATACATCATATCTGTCACTGTGTCGGCCGTCGATAGTAGACTCGAGGTCGTGGCTTTATCTGGCGCGAACACATCAATGCATGCTAAGATGTCCTGCAGATTTTCTTTAGCATTTGACACGAAAGGTCAGGAGAGCCAGTAAAGAGTTTGATGGTGCCCGTTAGGGTTTTCACCATGTAGGCTTTACCTATTCTCTCTCCTTCCTTTGGTCCTGGCATCCTGGATAATTAAGCCAATTTGGCTTCTTTTCTGCAATCCCTGCCATGCACCTTATCCTCCCAGTTTCTGAATCTCTTGGCACCGGCAGAGGTATCAATCCTCCAGAATCTCCTTTGGAGCCTCTACCAAGTAGAAAGAGGTAGCTGGTAATTCATGTTCAGGTCCAACCTTTCCTCCATCTAGTTGAGAAACTACAATCTTT
>NC_140939.1:129906024-129946552 GCF_014529385.1 Adiantum capillus-veneris | reverse complement strand
GGAATGGAGTTTTGTTGTTAGTAACAGTCAGAAACAGAATGAAGGAGAATAAATGTTCGCAGTCAGTATAACAGAAATGGATAATGACAAAGAAGAACCCATCATTGAATGCAAAGTAGGAACCAACCAAATCAAAGCCAGAGCACTATTGGATTCAGGAGCTCAAACTAACCTACTTTCACTCAGTTTGTATAGACAATTGACAAATGCCACTAAATTACAAACTGCCAAGCAAGAGTTAAAGAGTTACTCTGAGAATTTCATCAAAAATGTCGGATGCACAGTTTTACATATACAGATTAACCAGTATGTGTATCCTCATATGTTTACGTGTTGAAGACCAAACTACACAACATCCGATATTGCTAGGACAACCATGGCAGAGGCAATACAATGCAATGATTGACTGGAGTTCTAAATCAGTGCTTATCAAATACGAAGGTGAAAGTCAATCAGTTAAGTTCACCAAAGGATCAGAGACAACTCCAAAGGAAGAATCCAAGAACAAAGTAAACAACAACCAGAGAAAAAGAAGAATCAATGGCAACCAAAAATTTCTATACAACTGGATTGCTCTTCGACGAGGAACTCTCAACATTGGATAAGGAAGACAAGCAATAATATAACAGCTCAACCTTGGAGAAAAAACGGAGTCAAAGTTGGTATGGAGACCAAAAAAGGTTGTGCCAGAGAACACAAAGGTGGAAAACAGAGTCTTCAATACCAGACAACAGAGTGATTCCAGACAATCAAGGATAGTGAAACAGATCTGGATTCCAAAGAAGTTCATGACGGCACAAAGCTATAGCAAGAAAATTTGGATCCCAAGGATTTGTAAACAGGAACTCTCTTCAGTACAATCCACGGAAACTCCTAGGTATTTCAAGGCGAGGAAATCAAAACAAAGAACAAAGCAGGTTTGGGTCTCAAAAGAGTTTGTGGCAAGCACAAGCGAGCGGAAGCAGATTTGGATTGTGAAAAAGAACAACCAGGTAAAGAAGAATCCATCTACTGATTCTACCACCGAAGTGCCAAAACCAACCCAAAACCCGACCACCAATCCTTCAATCAAACAAAGAGCAGCTTTATTGGAAAGACTGTTGTATCATCGCTCTACAATTGCATTGGGAACTTATGACCAAAACAACTACAATGCTTCGCCCACAGACAATTCATAGTCGTCCAGGAGGACTCAGACTAGGAGGGGGGGAGGTATACAGGTATACAGGAGCTACAAAGCAGCTACAAGCGACAAAAACAAAGAAAAACAAAAAATTATATTACAAGGGCAGAGTCTTACATGATTTCGCAATTTTTATGTTTGATTGCGGATATTGATAATATTTATGCTCTTATATACCTTGTTTTGCAACAAGAAGAGATCAAATGATGAATTTGGGTCTCTAAACGTGTAAATATCACTAAATAAGAGTGTTTTTGGAGCTAAAAAGTGGAAAAAAGTGGTAATCCAAGTCCAGAAATCACAAATAAGTGTATATTCATATACACAGAGTTACCAGCTATTTATTGTGTATGTTTGGAATTTTTTGGCTTCAATTTGCTATTTTCCTTTATTTTTTATGATTTTCTTGATAAAAGTAAAAGAAAAATAAAAAAGCAGGTGAAACGAGATCAGAAAAAAGAAAAGAATAGATGGTGATGATCCTAATGACAAGGGCAACCCATGGTAAAAATTGAGTACAATTCGGGAAAAGTTGCGGAAAGCCTGAAATGACAGAATTTTGGCAAAGTGGACAGATTTCTCAGAAACAGGTCAAACGGAGTCCAAATTGAGAAATTTCAAATCCTAAAGTGCATTTCACGACGAGATAAGAGCACATGTCAAATTTGGTAACAAGTGATCCGGGAAGTCCGAAGTTAAGTATTTTTCACATCACTTTCAAGCTCATTTCCACTATTACCTTCTTGGAGAGAGCAAAGAACACACAGGAGCATCCAACCTTCTACAGCCTTCTACGACTGCTACGAGAGCTCAGAGGACACCAGACATGAGAGGTAGACTCGTTGCCATAAGCTTTTGATGCTTATCATTAACTTTTGTCGCGAAAACTGACCAAAACCAAGAAACAAGAGCAGACAGGGAATGCAGTAGAATGCTAGGTAGTGGCACAACCGCCTAACCAAACCTTGCAAGAACTTATAGGTGGGTTACCCTAGTATAGAAGATGGTTTTCTAACACTCAAAGCTCGAGAAAGAACGACTGGAAAACCCTAGGTCAACAGAGCCTGCAAGAGGCAAACAGGAAAAAGTTGTCGAAACGACACAAAACTTCTCAGGAAGCTTAACAACATCGAGGGCAATGCAACCATGGAGTATCTCCAGGTTTGGACCACCAAAAGTGGGTCAAAACAACCGATTCGACGATAGACACACAAAGCGTCATTTTGGCATAACGGCTGAAATTGACGACCGAATGAAATGAAACTTCACAAGCAGCTTCAAATATACATGGATGACTTATGTTTACAAGCAAAACCCAAAAGAAAGCTGATTCACTTACCGATGGTGAAAAAGACGCTTTCGGGCAACCAAAAGGAGAAAGATGGAGAACGGGGAGCCAAAGTCAAGTTCAACCAAATAGATGGCTTCACAACATATCCAATGAGCTGGAAATGCAACTCTCGAGAAGAAAAGTTGAAGAAATTCAACTCCAAGGCAAAAAACGACTTCGGAGACTGAAATGCCTACAAGGGGGCTTTTTAGCTAAACTGATGACTTTTTAAGTTGAAAACTAGTTAGCAGGGCTTAGGGCACTAGCACAAAGCATTCTTTGCACAAAAAGACCAACATTTCAAGAAAAAGACATCATACGCGTATGATGTCTCACAGCATGAATTTCACATCCATTTCAACATTTGAGTGCATAGCTTCATTCCACATGTTAATCACATCCTATGAACCAAGTATCATGAGAATTGGAGTTAGAAAACCCAAGGAAAACCAAAAAGACGCAAAGTAGGCCATAAAATTGATTTTTGGTCCTAATTTTGTCAAAATAACTCCCACTCATTGAAACTTTGTAGGATTGTTGATTAACACATCTACAAGCTATCTGGAACCAAAAAGCACCATTTTGACACAAAAGACATCATACGCATATGATGTCTATTTGCACTTACAGAGCCAAAACTGCTCATTTGTCATCATACATCCATTATATATATCTAATACATGCTACATATGAAATTTGGAACCATTTGGTCAAGAGGATCACCCCATTAGTCCAATTGAGGGAAAATCCTTCACCTAAAGCCTATTTTTGGCCCAAATCCAACATACTCAAGTCCAAACCAAGATTTGAGTAGAAACATCCTTCACTAGTACATGGGGAGTCCACAGAACCAATCCCATGCAAAATTGATGAAAAAGACATCATACGCGTATGATGTCTCCAGAGCCATTTTTAGCCCAAAATCTATCCAGACTTCATAAATCCACTGAATAAGCCTATTAAAAGCCAAATCCAAGCTTATAGAGAAATTTGATTCAAAAATACACTAAAAGACATCATACGCGTATGATGTCTCACTATGTGATTTTGGCACCTCAGGGCTTCAACCACCAAACAGAAGTGATCTACATGCCATTTGAAAGTGAACCACCAAGTTTTATCCAATTTGGATCATAAAATCCAAATCCCTTTCAAAATTTTGCCAAGAGCCGGACTAAACTAGCCAAAACTTGACCAAATGGGATCCAAACTCAAATCCAAGCATATGATACTCATGTATACACTATCAGCTACAAGCACAACCAATATGAAGTCATTTTGACACAAAAGACATCATACGCGTATGATGTCTCCAGCATGATTTTGAGTCCATTTTGCATATTTTTTCACCTACCTTGCATCCTTAGGCCCTGAATAGCTCATGTTTCAATTTTCAAGTCATTTGGATAGTTAAAAGCTTCATTCCGGCTTTCAGTACTAAAAAGACGCTAACTTCTAAAATTGGAGTTACAGGATCCATGGATTCCACCAAGTCATCGCCAACGAAGAGAAAAAGACTGACAATCAAAGATGCTCTTGCAGAAGCAGAACCCTTTGACATTCCAGCAGAAACCCTCAAGCCAACCAAAACTTGGGTGGAGGAAGCAGTATTGGAGAAAGAGGGAATAAAGATCTACCAGGGGACTTTCAGAGATCCTCAAGGGCAAGCAGTGGATGTACCGATGATCCCACAGGAATTGATAGATTATAGCAGGTCAGAAGACATCAGCAGGTACCTGGAAAGGGCAGACTTGCACAGTTTCTTCACCTCGAGACCATCAGGTGTGGATACAAGAAGAGTGTACGAGTTGGCAACATCCATTCAGAAGGATGGAAAAGCCACATTGACAGCCATGGATGGAGAGATGGTAGAAGTACAGATCACTCCACAGCTAATTGCAGACGCATTGAAGCTGCACAACAAAGGGAGCTCGGTCAGGGAAAGAAGAGAGGCCATAGAGGTCTATGGGCCCAAGAAACAGAATGCGACCTATGGAGATATGGCGGACCCAAGAGCGGCAATCCTTTGCCGACTTTACAACCAATTTCTTCATGTTTGCAGTAAAAGACCGCAAAAGTATATACGACACCACCCCATGCCATTGCAATATGCCAAAAGAGGGGAATTACACTCAACACATCCACGAGCAAGTAATTGCCATGCACAAAGAGAAGCCAAAATACATAGGAGGAGCGGAAATTCTGACAAGAATAGCTTATGAAGCTATTGGAGCTAGAGATCAGTGGCCAAAGGCTCCCTCCCAGAATGAGTGGCTTAGAGAAGCCGACGAGGAGGAAGAACAGCCCGAAGTACCCAAGAGGGCATCCACAAGAGCACGTCGGAAACTAGAAGTAGTTTCAGAACCTGAAGAGGATGTGGACGAGCCACTTAAGAAGAAAGTAAAGAAGAAGGTTGCTCCCAAGCAAATCAAAAGTCAGAAAGCGGCAAGAATGGAAAGACTAGTGGAGCAATTTAGAGCGGAAAGAGCTCTAAAGGGTGACTTTGAAGAAAAGTGGGTGCCATACCCCACTAAAGTCGGAACTAGCTCAGCCAGGCCACATATTGATCAATACGATCAATATATTAAAGCTTATGAGAAGTCAGAGGCTATTCTGGAGCAACAACATGTCGAGCCATACACTAAAGAAGAGGTACAGCAATTAAAAGCTGAGCTGAAAAAAGACGACAAGGGGAAAAGGAAAGTAGATGAGTCTACTAAGCCTCAAGAGAAAGATGGGCAAGCCGACAAAGGGAAAGCCAAGGAAGCTGAGGACAGATATCCCTCTATGACTGATGTACAAAGCCCTAAGAAGACGGAAAAAATTATGGAGGAGACCACAGTAGAGGTGGACACAGATGATTTGGAAAAGCCAGAGGCCGATACCAAAGAAAAGAAGATAGATCCAGTTCAGCAAAAGAGAAACGATTATGAGGATCTGGTAGAGATAGGATACACCGAAGAAGAGGCCCTTGAGGCAGTTTATGGGATCACCCTACAAAAACAAGATGAACGGAGAGGAACGGAGGAAAAAACAAAGAGTAAAAAAGAAAGTGAAGAGAAACTGGACGAACCGAAAGTACTAGAAGAGCCAAAGCCAGTGGAGGTGGTGGCGGAAAGAGCTTTAGAGTTGACAGATGATGATGAAAAAGACATGCACATGGTGCATGAACTGCTCATCAAGATAAAAGAAAGGTCCAAGGCAAAGGAAGTAGAGGTTGAGACAGCCAAACAAAGGGAAGCGGAGTTGCAGAGAAAATTAGAGAATGCTATGACTGAATCTGAAAGTCATAAAGCATCACTCTATGACGCGGAAAACGAGAGAGACGGCTTGATACTCCAACTAGCCGAGGCTTCAAGAGAAGTAACAAGTGCACAGGAAGCAAGGGAGCGGATAGAGGATGAGCTGGAGGCGGCTAAGGATGAGCTCATTGAGCTAAGGGAGAGAGTCGAGCCCCAAGAAAGAACAATCACTAGACTCAGGACTACCCCTAGAGCTAGCAGAGCAGGAACCGAACAAGAGGGAGCTATCATACCAGCTTTGGAAGACCAGGTCCGAAGCTTACAAAGAGAGCTGAGATTAGAGCAAGTGCAAAGGTTTCACATTGCGGAGGGATCATTGGCCGCAAAGGAGAGGCTCACATTAGAAAATCAAACACTACGGACAGAGAATGAGGCCCTCCGCAAACAGCTCCAAGATCTACAAGAGCAACAAAGAAGAGAGACAGAGACACCACACGAAGAATCAGGTGGAGCAGCCATAGAGCTACCAGAAACTGGAGAGGAAACCACAATTGAAGATCCAGCCCCAGCTCAAGAGGTGGCCTCGACTTCAAGAATCTCTGAAGAAGAAGAACAAAGGCTCCATGACCAAATAGAAAAGTCAGCAGAGGAGAGTGCCAAGGCGGAAATGGAATGGGAGAGGAGACTCCTAATCTCCATTAGACTTCAGGGACTAGACACAAAAGTGCTCCATGAACAGTGGATGCAACCTAGCCTGCCTTTCCCTTTGATGAAATTTGAAGTGCTAAAGACGAAAAAGAGAATAGAGGAGGAGCAGTATGTCGCTCTTTACGAAGGCGACATCACAAAGGAGGAACAATCAAAGAAGATAGTAGATTCACAACCTAGATGGAGGAAAGGTTGGCTGAACAAATACCCAGCCTACCTCATCTACTTGGTGGAGGCACCAAAGGAGATTCGGGAGGATGCAACCTTCTGCCTGGTGCCAAGAGTCAGAAACTGGAAAGAGCAAGGCAGGATTGCAGAAAAGAAGCCAAATTGGCTTAATTATCCCAGGATGCCAGGACCAAAGGCAGGAGAGAGAATAGGTAAAGCCTACATGGTGAAAACCCTAACGGGCACCATCAAGCTCTTTACTGGCTCTCCTGACCTTTCATGTCAAATGCTCAAGAAAATCTGCAGGACTCTCTTAGCTTGCATTGAAGTGTTCGCTCCAGATAAAGCCATGACCTCGAGTCTACTATCGACGGCCGACACAGTGACTGATATGATGTACGATCTTTCATTGCAGCCTTCTCCAAAATTATTACACCTCCTATACCAAAGGATTATGTTTTTGCCTAGCTTCCACATGCAAACATTCAAAGAAGCTTTCTACACTGGCTTTTTCACCCACGAAAGCAAAATATTCGGCCCAACCTTGACCATCGGCAACCTACGATACGAATCACATTTACAGATGCTCAAGACAACAGGACTTTATTGACCAAGCATAAAAGTCATGTCAGGGACGACATGAACACGGAGGGGGGGAGTGTTGAGCCAGCAGAGGATCACACCCACATTTTTGCTCACACTCATCATTTTGTAACCATTGATTGTAATAAATGTCTTTCCGACATTAATTTTGATTTGAGCCATTCATTAAGTAACGGGACTCAATTGAGTTTCCAGCTTGTAATCCCGAAGTAATTTCACTTGCTGATGTAATTAGTTAGAGACGTTCTCACCTCCAAAGCTGAGGTATATAAGCCAAAGTTTTTGTAACCTAAGGATTCATATTATTAATCAAAGTGAGTTTTTGAGC
Organism: Adiantum capillus-veneris; assembly: GCF_014529385.1. NCBI lineage: Eukaryota > Viridiplantae > Streptophyta > Polypodiopsida > Polypodiales > Pteridaceae > Adiantum > Adiantum capillus-veneris. The sequence goes on along the minus strand of NC_140939.1, from coordinate 129,938,990 downwards.
GCCGTGACTGTGTCTGAGAGAGAGAGAGAGAGAGAGAGAGTCTTATCTACTTGCTACACGAGCTACGGAGCCGCCATTGGAGAAGCGACACCGCCATTATGTTAGCAACGGCAAGAGCTACGCACAGATACCAAGAGTGCGCGCTATCGGCTTCTATGTGTGGTAAGTTCCTACGAGCTTCGGTGTGAGTTTTCTTCCAACTCGTGTGTCGGAATGGAGCGTGCAGCATATCTACAGAACCACAACGAGTAGAGCTACACATTACTACCATCAGGGTCAAGTTTCGATCACCTGTATTTTTCGGCCTGTCTTCATACGCGTCTACCGTACGGAGTGGTTATAGGTTGATTTTGCAGTTCAAGTCTTTAGGGTGTTGTTCTTACCTAGTGTATAGACTTCCCCTTGAGTTTGAGATCGATTCAATGATCCTAGATCCTGTTTCGTATAGCATTCGTTCGTAGTACGGATTTCAGTCACTTGCGTATTTTAGAACTTAGATTTGATTTCCTTAGTAGTGATTGCCATTAGAAGGTCGAGTAGGTGATTTGACACCCACCTAGTTGTTTCCATGCGCCTGCGGGTCAAGCTCCGTCCTCGTCTGACAAATTCTGTTGTTGGTTGAATTCTCGCTATTTAGCTTCCGCTAGCGGCGTAACCGCCTTAACAGATTTTCATGCATATAATAAGTCCAACCAACAACTAAACATGATATAAATATCCAATTTTGACAACATCTAATCGTGCAAAGTTGATGCATCATATCTGCACTTCACCTCTCTAGCACATAGAGCTAGTTTTGACCTAGAAAGGTGGAAAGAAATCATACCCATGCACATGAGGCAGGTTCCATACATCATATGATATCATTCCATCACCATAAAAATGATGCAAAACAGCTCCAACCCTTAGGTTGACCATAAACCATAACTTCACACATATGCAAAAAATAAATTTTTACCATTTTTGGGAGCATGCATAACATGCAAATGAAAGCGTTTTACCTCAAACCAATGCATCAAGATCAAATCCATAATATATACTAATACTCCATCACATCTGTTTGACCATATGATACTCACACAACAAACAGTAACACAAAAAGAAAACTGCTATATTTATATATGCATGTGCGACTCGGTTGACTATCCATATACCCTCACATGAGTCTATAGAAATCTAATACTTGAAATAAACTCATCAATATAAACCATAAATCATACATAAACGGCTTGGTTAAGTCACGACGTCATATAGTACTCCCCTTGGTAGCACCCCTACATGCGTAGGTAAAACCAGTTATGGAAGAATTCATAACTCGCTTACCCAAGGTGATAACAGAGGCCTGAATACATTTATTATCAAGTTTAATCAATCTTTTCAATTGGGTAAGTGGGTTTTCCCATCCGATGAATCTATATAGTGGTTCTCCAAAGAGCTTGGGGTCCAAAATTTTGACTTGCGCAGTGGGCAGCAAGCTGTTTTTTGACCTGACACCAAAGAGAGAAAATGTTCTAAATGATGTGATTTATCTATGGTTTAAAGGGTCCGGGCTGATTCATAACGGTATGTGAGTTATGACCAAAACAATGTTCATACCGCTTCTATGACGTGAAACGAAAAACGCTTTTTATGCACGCACATCATAAACACATTGTGTGCATAAATTAGCGTGTTAAACATGATGAAATTATCAAGGGGAAACTTCATATGTACTCAAAAAATCCATACATACACTTTTATATGAAAAAACAATCACCAAGAGTGTGTCTACTCAGAAAAACGACATAGAAAGAGAGAGAGAGATGATAATGGCTATGGAGTTTAGATCTTCTCACCATGCTTTAGAGTCGATTAAAGGCTGTCAAAAGGCTTCTTGCTTTGCCGCAAGAGAACGGTGATCAGAGCTACGTAGAGGTGTTCACTACAAGAGCTTTTGGAGAGCGCGTACACTGTGAAACGAGAGAGGAGATAGTAAGCAAGTAGAGAGAGAGTATCCTTCTCCTCTCCTCCTCCTTCTTCTTCGTCTTCTTCCCGTAAACAATAGAGAATATCTTACGGAGATGGTGATGAAGAGCTTGCACCACTCCGTATAATAGGTAAGTAATGCATTCACTACAACAAAAGAAGGTATTATCGACGCTGCCCGTCGCTATGAGCGTCGCTATGAGTGTCGCTATACGCGTCGCTGTGAAACCAGCTGCTATTAGCGACATTGATAGCGACGCGTATAGCGACACGCATAGCGATGCATATAGCAATGACCATAGTAGAAAAAAAAATTCTTGGGCAGAGGGCAGGTAGCCTAGCCTGTGCCCAGTTAAAAGATGGACACAGCCACATCCAGACTTCCTGCCCTCTGCCCAAGAAAGCGAGCAGCACCAAAATATCAACCATGCTCCCACGTGCAAAAATTTTGGCAGAGTTCCCTTTGTTTTTACATAAACTTTTCAAAAAAAACCATATCATGTATACGCCTCCTACATGCTATCCATGTAGGATCTCACATGAGATTTAAGGCCAATGAAAGACAATGGTACCAACTGAAAAGCATAGCCATAACTTAAAAGCATAACCATAACTTAAAAGCATATCCATAACGAACCATAACCATAACTTAAAAGCATAACCATAATGAACCATAACCATAATGAACCATAACCATAACTTAAAAGCATAACCATAACTTAAAACCATAACCGGCTATAATCACTTTGATCAAAACCATAATGCAGATAACCATAACCATAAACAAAATTAACAATAGCCATAAGCATAACCAGAAAGAGAAACAATAAGTGTTTATACAATGACAATGACAATAATCATAACCATAAGGGAAATAATAACTGTTTGAACACTAATTGTTTGTACAAAAAAGAGACACAGAAGTGTGTCTGTGTCTCACAAATCATATAGATGAAATCTGGTCCACTAATGACTAGGCGTCGCAACCTGCACATAGGACAACTCACAAAATTAGTATTGATATTACTTCACATATACTGACTTAATTAAATCAACTCACACATATTAACGTCTCACCTCAAGCGATCAGCGAGACTGTAAGGCCTCCCAGTCTACAGGCTCTCTTGAAGCTTCAAGATCATTCAGTACTTCATAGATACCTCTACGATATGCATCTGACTCCTCCTCGCGTGATGGAGCTCGATGCATCGCAAGATTCTGTGTTTATACAAAAATCAAAGTAATAAGAATACATGATTCATCGCGTTTTAAAAAACGCCATAGTTAAGATTGGATTAGAAACTCACAAACTCATAGCGAAAGGTGTCAAAGCCTCCGCTGCTAAGATGAGATGTCCCCCTAGTTATCTGTCATACCTGTGCGGCCTCACGCTGCTGTCCGAACCGCGTGGCCGCTGTCCGCTCATCCTCCCTGATCTGGAGCCACGTCTCGTGTGGGATGCCCGAAGGCTTCGGAGAGCCGGTCCTGAAAGCCTTCCGAGCTGCATCTCGTCAATGTTTGATGGTGTCCCGTGCAACACCCTTGATCCACCGCGCCAAAACAACGGAAGAACCCGGAGCAAGCTGGTACTCTCTCAGGATGGTCTCCACTATGTAAGTGAATTTTTCCTTTTCTTGTTGATCTCAAGACGTCAGAATGCTGGTCGAAAACTGCAGGTCCACGAGCTGGCGAATCCGCTGTCGCATCTCAGTCTCGACTCTATCCATGTCAACAGAACCATCTCCCCGTACAGTATAGAGCTTGGAGTCACTAGGATCGTGTGCCCCCCAAGGTGTCTGAGGTGTGCCAAGAGGTGTGCCTGGGTAAGATGGGGGTCGTGAGCGAGGAGGCGTCGAAGCATCTGTGGATCCTCCTCTACAGCAACCAGCACCTCCACCTGACGATCGCCGAGATCAGCGAGTGCGCCTGTGCTGCGGAGATGAGGACGTACCCGCCTCTGCCCCACCCCTAGGTGTCGAAGCGGCCGTGATGGGAGAAGAAGGCGTCGTACCCATAGGCGTCCTGAACCCCGTAGGCGTCCCCCCCCTAGGCGTCTGTCCCTCGGGTGTGAAGCCCGGAGGCGTAGTACCCGTGCCTCTCGCTACTCAGTACTGAGAAGCCTCTGCCATCTGAGCAAGCGTCATCCGTGTAACGAAGCCCATGAATGCATCTGCACTCATGGAAGCGGGATCTGGAATCTCGTCTGCCATACTAAAGTCCTGCACAAAGAAAGTAAAATAAAGCGTAAGAACACAGTTGTTTAAATTAACTTTAAGCTTAATTTTAAATCAAAGTCTTCACACAAACACTTACAGGCCTAGGCCTCGACGAGTGAGGCATCAACGATAAGATCTTGCACCGTATCATTGTCTATCTCTAATTGCAAACATAACTCTGTTCCAAATCGTTATGGTAGATTGTCTTCATCCATTGCATCTTCATCTACAAGTGTCAATTCTGGCTCGTTTGCATCATCCCTCGTATATCTGTCAGATTCCTCTGCCATACCTTCGTCCATCTCATCTAATGTCACAGTAGTATGGACGTCGTCTGACTGACTTTCCTCCAAGAGATCTTGCCCTTTAAATACTTGTTTATTTCTTGGAGCAACCTGAACCACAAACCACCATTGTCGCTCTCGAGGGTCCGGTACAAAGACCACTTGCTCGCAATGTTCGGGGAGAGCAAATGTGTCGCTCGCATCTATCCAAGTCTTTGTAGAATCTATTTGCACGAGTTTGTTTCCATCTCTGCGTACCGTTGCATTGCGACCAGAAGTAATCACCTTGAACCACTTCACATCCAACAAAAACATCTCAAACCGCCTGAAGCTTACTTTCAGGATATCTGACACCAGACCACAGTAATCCAGGTTGCTAGTGCTCTCATTCGTGTCTCTAGCACTGGCCCTGCTCTTTTGCATGAAACTAACCATTACCCCACTGTCAAACGTGTTTCTTCTGCTGTCAATTTGTTGTGTTTTGAAATGCTTTCCATGCGACCACAGTGCCATGTATGTATGATACTTCCAGTCACATCCAATAGCCAGCTCTTCCTCTTCTAGAGATATGGGTTCTCCGATCTGTTGAGCTGCTCTCACTGTCTTGTCCAACCATGCCATTGTAGGGAATTCAGGTAGAGGAGCGAGATAGTCTGGCAAGGGTAAGCCTCTAGTCGTTCGACTTCGCCTGAAATCCTGTCGCTCTAGATTGCGTCTCTCTTTCTCTTCTTCGTACCTTTCAAGCCATTATTGCATCGGCACTAAATTTAGTATACAAAACTTCATGATCTTTTCTCACATGGCCAGGTTCCTTTTCTTCGGCACCCCTTGCCCTTGCGGCTCCTCTCCCACCAGTCTTGCATCCTCCTCATCGCTCCACAGTCGAGGCATTTCTGGGTCAGAAACGGATAGAAATTCAATCGTCAATACAAGAGACTCTTGCACCAGCCATCCTTCTGCCATGCTCCCCTCTGACGCGCTTTTTGGTGAACAAAACCCTTAAGTGTTTTCATGAACCGCTCTAGAAAGAACATCCAGCAGTTGTGGACTGTACCTGCCACTGCAACCTCATCTACTACATGGACGAGCAAGTGCATTTGGATAGTTAGGCAGCTCGTGGGTAGATACTTCTCAATCATGCAAACTGCCTCAATGGAGTTAGCCCTTGCGACTGCAATATATTCCTCCCATATCTCCTTGGAAGAGATCCACCGCACTAGCTCTGAAATCTTGTATATGCAGGTCCGCACTTCCTCCGTTAAAACCCCTTGATAGCAATTGGGAAGAATGAATTGCAAGAAAACTTATTGCCAGTCGTGCGATTTTCAACCCTGACAGTTGATCGTCACGGGTGAATGCTGTCTTGAGAACATCGCATATATCCTATTGGCGTCCTGAACTCTGAAATCACCCTTTTCACTTGTCTCTTTCGGTTTTTAGCAATACCCATGGCGCTCTTAGAAGTTTTGTTTGACCAGCTGCATTGGTGAAAGGCCACAGCTCTGGCATCTTTCCAACGACTGCAAATCATCTTGTGAAGCTCGATTGTCTTTCATTCCTATGATTGTCTTCTAGAGGAGCTCTCCCACATTCTTGAATATATGCATTGGATCTAGCAAATGGTTAATTAGTAGATCACCCCAGTACGGCAACGTATGGAGAATGGAAAAACATTTCATTCCTGGACCAGGTTGCCCCTTATGTTGCTCCCATCGGCGACGCCACTCTTGTACATGCATAGGACGACATTCGACGCGACCAAGCTGGGCTTCGCGCAAGTGATGGCCATCTGGAAGATAACAGTGGTGGCCTTGATAAATTGTCTTTCAAAGAGAGGTAGAATAGCGCACATCCAAAGTTCTCCTCGCTTGTCTGGAAGAAGGCATCCAGCATCTCCTCCATGCCGTCGTCTTCCATCTGTAAGCCCTTTTCTGCTTCCATTCGTGGCTCTATATTGGTCGGACCTTCACGCATAATCTTTTTTCTCTCTCTCTCAGATGTAGGTGCTATGTCGCGGAAATCAATGCCCGTTCCGTAGGAGTCGTATCGCAGATTCTGTATGGTTTCTCTAGCAAACTCTCCGTACTTGTGCACATGCTCATTACATATCCTACGCTTGCACAGGATTTGATACTTGCAGAGCGTGCACGAGCATGCAATCATTTCCTCCATGTTAGTTGATGACGTTGCCATCTACAATGATTATGAATGTTGTTTAATATATATATATATATATAATATATATATATATATATATTTATATATATATATTATATTATTTTATATATATATATATATATATATATATATATATATACTCCTCACAATGTAAACTACCTCGCATTCTCTACTCTTGCCTAGTCTCCATACACCTCAGTCCAGAGGTGTACGGAGATCAGGACCACCGGGTCAAAATCTCGTCTTTATTGGTCAAATCCTATATGGGTAGACACATACGTGCACTCCCAGGTGTACATCGCAATGCATGTAGCAGGCAAAACCCCTTTGCCTCTTTTAGTTCCATAGTTTCTTCTCTATCTACGAACCCACCTGCCTCCATTTCGAGGTAGCCTGTCAAAGAAAGCTTTCGAATGCCGCACTTGATGAATCATATATTAAAGCATGACCATTTTTTTCATTTTTGTAATGTTCCGTCTGTTTGCAATTTTTTGCACAGGTTTTTCCAAGGATATTATGCCCATCCTGGTGTTTTTTTCACCACATGCACAAGCCATGGAAGTTCTCAGCCCAATGAAAGTTTTCTACCTGATTGTAAACCGGACGGGGCCTCCATGTCCAAGCCAGAAGATAATGTGGAGATGGATGAGCAACTTGAGATTGAGATTGATTCTTGCCGTGAAGCTTCTTGCTCGTTAAAAAAATGCGATCTCGATCTCTCTCTCTCTCTCTCTCTCTCGATCTCTCTCTCTCTCTCTCTCTTCTCTCTCTCTCTCTCTCTCTCTCTCTCTCTCTCTCTCGATCTCGCTCTCGCTATCTCTCTTTCTCTCTCTATTTCTTATTTCCTATCTATCTCTCTCTTTTTCTCGCTCTTCACTCCCCTACCTCCTCTCTCTCTCTTCTTCTCTCTCTCTCTCTCTCTCTCTCTCTATAATATAATATATTATATATATATATATATTATATACTCTCTCTTTCTCTATCTCTCTAGCTATTTCCTATCTCTCTCTCTCTCTCTCTCTCTCTCCTCTCTCTCTCTCTCTCTCTCTCTCTCTCTCTCTCTCTACTTCCCTATCTCTCTACTGATCGAACGAGCGACTAAGCTAGGGAGATCTAGACGTCCACGACTACGGAGGACTACACAACATCGACACAGGCTGCATCAGAGGATCTAGCTAGGTCACTTTGGCTCAACATGCATAACGCCCGGTCAGACTACTGACCATGGAGGAGATTGATGAGATCCGCCAGCGACAGCTGCTGGATATCCTATGATTTACCTATCCCAGCTAGCTGGTTTAGCCGTTTAGTCCATACCCAGCAGTTTAGGATTCCATAATATTTTATTTTGTCATCTCCTTACTCTGACTTTGTATCATATCCATCGCATTGTAACTTTCTTGTCTCATGTCTCATAGGTCACTTTGGTCTTTCGAAGACGTTAATATAACATTTCATTTCATTTCTCTCTTTAATTATTTTTCTTTAATTTTAATTTCCTAAGCATACATTAATTCTCTATCTCTCTCTCTCTCTCTCTCTCTCTCTCTCTCTCTCTCTCTCTCTATTTCCTACACACACACACACCTCTCTCTCTCTCTCTCTTTCCTACACACACACACCGCTCTCTCTCTCTCTCTCTCTCTCTCTCTCTCTCTCTCTCTCTCTCTCTCTCTCCTACACACACACACACACGATGTAGAGAGAGAGAGAGGGGTTGGGGGGGGCATAATACCTGCGCAGCAGGTGGAGGCCAAGATTTGAGCAGAGCGCAGGCGAACATGGCCCCTGCTGCTCGCGGGTTTCGCTTTTTTTCCCCAAATTTTTTTGCGTCGCTATACACGTCAATATACGCGTGGGAAATAAAGCCTTTCCACGTGTATATCGACGCACTCTGTGACGCGTATATCGACGCCCGCTAATTTCGTCGATATACGCACGTCGATATCTCCATGTAGTGTTGTAGTGATTGCGGTAGTCGACACAACGGACGGCATTGAAAACTGAGCACTATAGATGAATTTATAAGCATTGGCAAGGCTCGAGTGAGTCCCAAGGCAAAAACTAGCGCTACCTTCTTAGCTAGGAGTAGTTGCAAGCTTTTGGGCACTTTGCTCAAAACATGGCTTGGCTTTTGGTGGTCAACTCTCCCACTTACCATTCAATTTTTATAGTAAAACTAACCAATTGAACAATATCCGGCCAACTAATGAAACAGTGACTAGATTATGCCGCACCGTGATGTCTTGACATAATTATGACTTCCCCATACTACCTCAGCCTATTCACAAGATTGCTTTTTCTAAAAATAATTCTCGTAAAAATCTCGTTTTTTCTCTAACTAGTCATTTTTAAATCCGACGGAGACTAAAATTAGTATTTTTATGTTTAGGACATCATAAAAAGCACATTGCTTTTCAAAAACGTCAAAAAGCACGAAAAGCAAAAAATAGCGTAAAAAGGAAAAAAAATCTAAAATTGAACCACGGGTTTCCCTTGTCCACAAGAATAAGAAAGCGGACTCACTTTTCACTAAAAAACACTAAAAATCATGAAAAGCTAAAAATAGTGTGAAAAGCACTTGAAAAGAATTTTTTTACAAGATTGAACCATAGCTTCTCTGGAACCCGTAGGTTAAGGTTCCGACTCTGCTTTTTGCAAAAAAGCACCTAAAAGCATGAAAAAGCTAAACATAGCGGATTTTTTCAAAATTAAACCAAACGTCCGTCTAACCTACTGGAACATGGAAACAACCTTGTTTTTTACTTTAGCACCTTACAGTACTGTCAATCAAGCATCTTAAATCAAAATTTTACAAAATGGACATTAGAATCTGTTTTTCTTAGTTTCAAAAGAGACCCAAAAATTGGGGATCTTACAATCTTCTTCTTGACACTCTAAAGTAAGGTCCCTCTGGCTTCAACCACTTCTTCGGACCAGCTCTCTATCTCGCCAATGATTTGGCTAAGATAGTTCAACATCAGACCTGCCATCTCATCTTGGTTCTGAACTGCAATCCCTTTATTGTCATAGCGAGTGGACGTGGCCCCGAGTCTTTTTTATTTTTAGACCCGTAAAGAAGTGAGCTTGATTGGAGGCTTCTGGTTGTAGGAATGTCTCCTGGAGAGAACCTTGTATTTTTTATATCTTCCAGTTGCTCACAAATCTAGCAAGTCTAGATTTGGCTTCAAGCCATCACTTGTGCTCATCCTCAGTAGCAAGCCCATTGGCCTTTATGGAGGTAAGCAACTCCACCTCAGCTGTAAGATGCAAGAGGTGCGCCTCCCTAGATTTTTTGATTCGGGGGCACGAGCTTTTGATTCTTTTTTGAATGCTCCGAGCAAACAGGTCCCACTCATTGTGTTTGTTGAGATCGCTATCTTTTCTGAGATTAACTAGTGCTTTCTTGGTTAGGTTTCTAAAAAGGGGGTCTTTGAATAGATGTGCCCCTATTACTAGCAATTGTTTCCCCCCTCTTAGGATCTTCTCCTCCCCTTTATTCTTCATGAGTTGTATGTGTAGGGGTATGTGATCTAAAAGGCTTTTTGTTGGGACCACCTTCATCTCTAGTATCGACGGGATCCAGTCAGCTTAGTGTGAGCAATAACATCTGTCCAGTCTAAAGGCATTGCGGGCTTACTGGAGACTTGTGTAGGTGAAACCAAGCATGCTGTTCCTTGAGTAGACTTCCCATAAGCCGATCATCGCCTACTTCGCGCATAAGCTTTTCCATTTAGTTATTTTTCGAGCAAGCCAGCATACTGGCAGAACATGTTATTTCCTTGCTCTTCACTGCCATATTGAAGTCACCAACCAACAACCACTCTCCTTCAATAGGAGTATCTCTAAGATGCATCCATAATTTAGCTCTATCTTTTTCATTGCAAGGGCCGTACACATTCACAATAGTGAAGGGATGCCCTTCCCATCTGGTTCTAATCCTAAGGACTATCCCGGAGTGGTGGCTCAAAACCAACTTCGGCTCCAATTCCCTGTCAACAATAGTGAGGACGCCACTAAAACCGTTACTTCCTTCTCCATAGAATACAAGTTTCTTTCCTAGAGCTTGCCTTCCCTTGCAATGAGGATCCAAGCGGTGTTCTTGGATGGCCCAATAAATGATTGCCTTCTCCTTTTTTACTTCCTCCCAAAAGAGAGCACTCTTCTTACGGGTCTTCAACCCCTTCACACGCCAAGTATGGATAGTGAGAGACTCCATGTTAGTGAGGAATCATTGGGATAGAGGGATGAATTCTTCAGCATTCATATCATGCCCATGCCCCATCTCCTTTGACTCAGGAGAATTCAGGGGTTCCAATTTCTTTTCTTGCAGTACTGCAAATGGATTGTGAAGTGGGACAATATACCCGCCTCCTTTCAAAGGAGTGGAGGATGGAGTAGATCCTTTCACCTTAAGTGTTCTTGCATCTTTGAGCAATCTAGAGTCTCTTGACTCTACCTTCACCCTTTTGGCTCTTTTCAAACTAGGGACTTGAACAGCCGATGTAGTTGTTACCTCAGTAATTTTGGGGTAGAATTGGGAGCAAGGAACACAGTATCCTTGCATGGGCCTTCGGGGATTCGATGCATGGGATTCGATTTTCCCCACAATATTTTCTTGCAGCTTGATAACCATTTTGTCACATACCATATCCTCTTTATCTTCCCCTGTACTTTCCCCTTCATTACCCTCTCCTTTTTTCTCCCACCCTTTCATCGGGGTTTCCATTTCATTGGAGACCTGTGCTCCTAGCATTATAGTGCCATTAGTCTTCATGGGGAAATCCTTGGCGGAGTGTCCAAATTTGTTGCATTCAAAACATGCTCCAAAGTATGTCCCAAAATTGAGCAGAATAGTAACAAGCGCCAGCTCCAGCATTGATAACCATGCTCTTAGGTGGAGTTTTAGAAACATTCCAGCCTATAAAAAACCTGCTTGAAACCTTACCAAACCCTCTCTTGTTAGTACAAATAAGGGGGTGCCTAGTTGGCTAGCAAGCATCTTGAGATTTTTCCACAACGATCTAGGCAGTCCCACAAACTCAACCCAGACCGGGTGGAACCCTTGTAGGGATTCAACCGAGTCAAACACTAGCTCCCATGGCACCACACAAACCGTAGTTCTCCTAAAAACAAGGGGCCCTTTGTCAAGGATATTTTCCACGTTGGAGGCCTCTTTAAATCTAATTGAACGAAAACCTTTGGCTAGGTAGAAGGTACTTTCAACTTCTCCTCCATGTCCAAGAATTTGCGAGCCCTGGAGCCATTGAATCATCTCAAACCTGTTCGAGATTCTTCCATTGAACCCAAATACAAGAGTCATCTTAGCTTGCTTGGCTAATTGCTCTTTGATAAGTGCTGGCAGAATTGCTACAGTAATAGCCTCGACAACCTCCACCTGTTGCGAAAAAGACTTTTTTAAAGCAGAAAAGAGCTGATCTGCCAAGCCCTCTTCAACCAACCCACTACAATCTTCTTAGGAGCAAGTTCTTTTGTTGTTGTTAGGGCCGATCTCTATCATTTTGTTGACTTCCTTGAGCTCTTTTTTGAGTCTAGCTCTTGCACTCTAGAGTTTTTCAATATTTCCTTCACTCAACAACCCATCCGATAAAACTTTTTCACAGTCCTTAGAGCCGAGCCCCTTGAGTATGCTAGCAAACAAAATGCCTGGCCTACGAGCTGCAGAAAGACTTGCCACCTTGTTTACGTTTGTGTAGATGGGACCCTAAGGTACACTAGCTTTGTTGGTCTTTACCTTGAATTTAAACCCTTGAGTTGAACACAGTTTTTATTTTACTTCCTCAAAGGAAACTTTTTCAGTCGAAACAACTTCGTCATTTTTCGTGGTTGAAACCCTTAGCCAATTAGGGTTGGACATTTCCACATCATCCAAGAGTCTCAAGACCAAGCCGTCTCCTTCTTCCATCGGCATGGCTACCTCCTTCTCTGGTATTTTTTTCGTCGCTAACATATGTGAGAATTTTAGTCTATCTTCATATATGGCCAGGTCATCAAGCTCCATTACCAAATACCGCAGGACAAGAAGGTGCCAGGAGGAAAGTCTAATCACCGCACGAGAATGAACCACTAAGGAAAAGATTCCAAAACAAAGGATAAAATGAGGTACTGCCCAAATGGATCGCGATCCATGGGGAGTAAGCTTTTTCAAAATGTTGAACCTTTACGTGCAGAACAAGGTTTTTCAAATCCCAAGCTAAGGTTCTTATCCAAAAAACACTATTGCAAATCACCCAGGGAAGGATGGGTCATGATCAATGGAAGGATGATGGACACACTTATAATAAAAAAGTGAAAGAAGCGCACCTATGAATCTCATGCAAGAGGACCTGAGCCAGCTTTGTGAGTCTCCCTAAGTGCCGTTCTGCCTAGCCCCTCATATCACGTCGCCCATTAATGTTGAGTTTGCTTGACCTCAAATTGCACCAACTCCAAGACCTCCACGTAACCTCAATGACCTCAATAGACATTCCTATGTTATAAAATAAATTTCAAAGGAGAAACTCATATATACATGTCACATGTAACACTTGATTAAGAGAATTTTGCAAGAAGAAAAATGTCATTACTTTGTGCCGTCTTCATGAAATATTATTATTGTTAACTTAAACTTTCGCACAAGATTACTTAACCCCGTCATTCCTTTGGAAATGTTTTTGGTGGGTGGTCCCAGCATTTTTTCATTAGTATTATCTAGAATCCATGAAGATGCTCATAGGAAAAGAAAAAGGAAATTCAAAGATGAAGCAAATGGAGGGGGAGTGTGTGTGTGTGTGTGTGTGTGTGTGTGGAGCGCATGAGATGATGAGCACAGGGGCTCGAAGGGAACTACCATGCAGGGCAAAGCAAGGAGCAGACAATTCTTTTAGTTAATGTTTATCACTTGCGTATGAGACAGCGGCCCTATCACAATAGAGTGGTTAAGTATGATGAGTTGTTTCCATCACAAACATTGTGTGCTTGAGATGAATGTCCCACTTTGGATGATGAGCTGACAAGAGAGGGAGGGGGAATCCTTTCAATTTCAAAGGGAAGTTACATTTGAAGAGTTCAATCTAAGGGGTGAGTTTCTAGCTATCGTGTGACCCAACGAAGGTACACCGAGGCGGATCGAGAATGTGGCATGCATAGTGGAAGGCCATGTTTTATGAGGGAAAATCACCAAAATATCCCTCTGATTTGTGAAAATTCTCAAAATTCACCTCAAATTTCTAAAATTCCTAAAACACCCTCGTATGTATTTTGGCTGGATTGTTCAAGATTTTATAATCTAACTTACTTTTTGGCAATTGATATCTTTTTTTGAATACTTAACATCTACATTGTCTCAAACTACCTCGCAAAAAAAGGCAATAATGTCTAAAAAATAAAGAATCAACTCAATCTTCTTATGAAAAGCTGCAAAAAAAATTAATCTTTGCAGAAATTGATCTCACAACCAGGGTATTTTAGAAATTTTGGAAAATTTGAAGGACATTTTGGGAATTTATGACAAAATGTCTCACAACTAGGGGTATTTTGGAAATTTGAAGGACATTTTGGGAATCTATGAAAAATGTTGAGGGTATTTTGGGAATTGTTTAAATTTGAGGGGTATCTACTTCTACTAACATAATATGGCGAAAGGGCTTCTCTTTACACGTGTCGCAATCTGCGACCTGAAGGTTAAAGTTCAAAAAGAAAAAAAGTGTAATTGCACGCGATAAAGACGGGGAGAGGGGGAGAGAGAGAGGCCGTCGAAAGGGGTCGGCCGTACTAGTTAAAGTAAAAGGGAAGGGGGAGGGGAAAGAAAGGAAAAGAAAAGGGAGGCGGGGTGGGTGGGGTGACACTTTAGTCTTTTTTTTCTTTTTCTTTTTAATGCTTAAGGCCACCACCCCACCCCACCCCACCCCTTTTCTAGCTTGACCTTTATAATTTCAATGCGACCAGTTTAAATGATGTAAGTTGAAATTATGAGTGATTTTTGTAGCCTTTGAACGGAGATTCCATATAAAGAATTAAAAGTAGAGCCAGAATTAGTAGACCAAGTAGTAGGTTTGCACACATTTCTCTTTAACCAAAATCTAGGAAGATACCCTTTGAAATTGACAAGTTTGAAAGAAAAGTAAACAGGGAGTGTTCTACGCAGATGGCACGTGGAGAGGGAAGAGAGAGAGAGAGAGAGAGAGAGAGAGCGATGATGTACATCGCGCAAAACGAGGGAGTGAGAGAGAGAAGCGATGAGATTTTTTATAGCAGGGAATGGAGGGGCAAGACAACAGCCTAGAGATTTGTTTTCTCTATTTGTTCGGGTGTAGGGTCCCCCTCTCTCTCTCTCTCTCTCTCTCTCTCTCAGCGAGCTCTGTCATGAGCTACAGGTGATGTGGGGTAGCTCTCTCTCTCTCTCTCTCTCTCTCTCTTTCCGTGTCTGTGTAGCCAATGAGCTTGAGGTCAAGCGCTCTTGTGCAAGGATATGTGGTGGGGGATTGATGGTGTGTGCGCAAGTCAATTTGCTGGCGGCAAGAGGAGGAGCTGATGAAGGCAGCCAGGGGGGAGGTAGAGGAGCAGCACGAGGGAGGGGCCAGAGGTGGGAGGGCTGTGCTGAGATCTTTGCGCAAGGAGACCTCTCTCTCTCTCTCTCTCTCTCTCTCTCTCTCTCTCTCTCTCTCTCTCTCTCTCTCTCTCTCTCTCTCTCTGCACTGACATGGAAGCGGGAGGGGAGAGGAATATCCCTTGGAATCCAATTGGGATAGAGGAAAGGGTTGCACCCGGGAGGAGTACTGAGAGGAGGCAATACACGAGGCAAGGAGCACAGAGAGGTTCATGCAAGCCTAGCAAGGCAGGCCCCTCTGCAAGCAAAGAAGGGGGGTCAAGGGCTAAGCACATAGGAACATGGACCAATTAAAGGCCCTAGGGCTCAGAACAGGAGAAGGAGCAAAGAATCTCTCACGAAGAATCTTGAGAGATTCGTGTTTATAAAGAGGGACCGAGTAGTAGTAGTAGACCGAAGTATGTCTATACAATCCTTTTTTCAGCTATATTAAGGAGTATCTTTCTTCATGCAAGCCTAGCAAGGCAAGCCCCTCTGCAAGCAAAGAAGGGGGGTCAGGGCCTAAGCACATAGGAACATGGACCAATTAAAGGCCCTAGGGCTCAGAACAGGAGAAGGAGCAAAGAATCTCTCACAAAGAATCTTGAGAGATTCGTGTGTTTATAAAGAGCGACCCAGTAGTAATAGTAGACCGAAGTATGTCTGTACAATCCTTTTTTCAGCTATATTAAGGAGTATCTTTCTTCATTTGAACAACAAAATGTTTTCTATTTGAACATCTCTCTCTCTCTCTCTCTCTCTCTCTCTCTCTCTCTCTCTCTCTCTCTCTCTCTCTCTCTCTCTCTCTCTCTAGCGAGGGATATTTTTGCCTTTTCTTGCCTAAACAACATTCTTCTTCAACCTTTTCTCCTTCCTGTGTGGTCGTGTAAGTAGAGTCCGATCACCTAGTGTGGGAGGACTCGTGGTAGATCTTGGTAGAAGCCATTCTTGGCATGTACTCTCTCTATACTTAATATAAGGAGCTGCTCTCGGATGCAAGAGACGGACTCAGTTTGGTCCCGTCCTCCCGTGCACTTTACATTGGTAGAGGCGGCGGGCAATTAGGGACGTTTCTTGCTTTTCTTGCTAATTCCCTGAGCCCGCTCATGGTGTTCTTGTTTGATAACGGTTTAGAGAGAGATGAGAGAGAGAGAGAGAGAGAGAGAGAGAGAGAGAGAGAGAGAGAGAGAGAGAGAGAGAGAGAGAGAGAGAGAGAGAGAGAACAGCGTCCCCCACCCAACGCCTGTCTATGAGCACCACGTAGTTGGTGGTTAAGATACTGTAGGGATGACGATGAGAGGCCCTGGCAACAACAACGACACCAATGGCCAGCTTCTGCCAATTAGTAACGATGGAGTGCATCATTCCAGCGGGGCAGGCGTGGCAGTCAAAGAAGACTTTCCTTTTCACCTCCGAATCTGTCAATGAAGGCCACCCTGACAAGCTTTGTGACCAGGTCTCTGATGCAGTTTTGGATGCTTGTCTGGAACAAGACCCGGAGAGCAAGGTGGCGTGCGAAGCTTGCACTAAGACCAACATGGTTATGATTTTTGGTGAAATCACAACCAAAGTTGTCATTGATTATGGGAATATAGTGCGGGACACTTGCAGAGAGATTGGATTTGTGTCTGAGGATGTGGGCTTGGATGCTGACCAGTGCAAGGTGTTCGTTTACATTGAGCAACAGAGTCCGGATATTGCCCAGGGGGTCCATGGTCGCTTCACAAAGAAGCCAGAAGAGATTGGTGATGGTGATCAAGGGCACAGGGTTGGTTATGCTACAGATGAGATGGAAGAGTTTATGCCCCTCAGTCACGTGTTGGCAACCAAGCTTGTGGCTAAACCCACTGAGGTAAAAAAGAATGGAACTTGTTCTTGGCTTCGCCCTGATGGTAAGACTCAGGTCACCGTGGAGTACAAGAATGAAGGTGGCGCTATGATCCCTCTTCGAGTGCACAGTGTGATTATTTCAACCCAGCATGATGAGACAGTTACAAATGATAAGATTGCTACTGATTTGAAGGAGTTTGTCATTAAGCCAAGTGTAGCATCACTACAGAGGTGCTTCTTGTCAATGAGAGAACTCAAGAGATGCAGATCACAACAATTTTTCTCCCTTCTCACTTTCAGTTAATTGGTTTTTATTGCAAAGTTCTAGTTTTCTTTTTCAATTTCTCACTCTTTCTAGCCAAGTTTTTTTTCCCATTCAATTAAGCATCAAGTCAAGCCCACCAAACCCTTATGGAAATGAATGTATGTCGCAAAAATATCGTCCCGGGCCTCAGTCCTTCCTCGTCTTGTCCATTACATCGGGATAGCGACCTGATGTTTGCATAAGCGAGATGTTCGAGTTCCATGCCTTGATGATGATCGGCATGATGACGAGTCTAGCCCCCAAGCTCAGTCCCTTAGCCCCGAAGCCGTTGTATGATCACTCCCCCAGATGAGGCGTTGGGGTTGATCCCTCTTTTGTCGAGTCCCTTCTCCGACCAAAATTGTAAAAAAGATGTCCATCTTTTTCTCCCTAAGGGGGGGAGGTGTGGTGTGTGGTCGTGTAAGTAGAGTCCGACCACCTAGTGTGGGAGAACTCGTAGTAGATCTTGGTAGAAGCCATTCTTGGCATGTACTCTCTCTATACTTAATATAAGGAGCTGCTCTCGGATGCAGGAGACGGACTCAGTTTGGTCCCGTCCTCCCGTGCACTTTACAATATATATATATATATATATATATACACACACATACACACATATATACATATATATATATATCCCCCAAATTTGAGGTCATTGTGTTTGTTTCTACAATATTAAAATTCCCACCCCTCTCCCTCCTTGAGAAAGTATGAGAGCACGTAAGCAAAACTCATTGACTATATTTTGTAAGTCTCTTGTCTTCTTCTTCTTCTTCAACTTCTTCTTCTTCTTCTCTCTCTCTCTCTCTCTCTCTCTCTCAAATCTCATTTGATAGTACTTGTCACTCATTTATTTATTTTGGTGATGTTAAACATTGTGTGTGTGTGTTTGTGTGTGTGTGTGTGTGTGTTTCGAGTGTGTGTATGTGTGATTTAAGCTATGCAAGAGGACGGCTTCTTGCGAGTAGTCTTTGGAGAAGGTTTGCTTGAGCTTCGGCCTAAGGTTAAAAATGCTCTAAAATTACAGATTTTAAAGATTATTAGTACTTTTGGTGTGCATCTTAATGGAAGGGAGATTTGCATTGTAGATACATCAACAAAGTGAATTCCATTTTGGCTATAAAAGGACAAGCGTCAAAAGGTTATGAAGGGCTTGAGAGAGAGAGAGAGAGAGAGAGAGAGAGAGAGAGAGAGAGAGTCATCGGGGGGGGGGGGGGGGGGGGGAGGAACATAAGCTAGTCAAGGGAGACACACATGGGGCCATGGCTATTTGTTGATACACTGGGCTGCGAGAGTCTCTCTCATCAGCACTATGCAAGGGTAGAAGGGGAGGGTTACATGTGAAAAAGTTAAGAGTTAGGAAACTTTGCATGTCAATAAATAAGCTACATACTATTTTGACATCATAGAAAAAATCTCAAATTATTTCAAAGATTTGAAGCATCTGATAAAATTGGAATGATATAGAGATGACTCACATAAGTTAAGCTCTCTGTCTCTCTCTTTCTCTCTCTATATCTCTCTCTACATATATATATGTGTGTGTGTGTGTATGCATATGTCTCTCTCTCTCTCTCACACACACACACATATGTGTGTTTGTGTGAGTGTATAGAGAGAGAGAGAGATACATACATACACATATGTGCGTGTGAGTGTAGAGAGAGAGAGATACATACATACACACATGCACACACACCCATACATATGTGTTTGTGTGCGTATGTGTGTATACATATATATCTATATGTACACATAGTATACACACACACACACACATAGTACACACACATATATATGTATACATACATAAACACAATGTATATACTACACATATAGTACTATATGTACACACATATATATATACATACATAAACACAATGTATATACTACACATATAGTACTATATGTACACATAGTACACACACACATAGATATATATGTATACATATCTGCAATCAAACTACAACATTTATTCTATGTAGAAAATTATTTTGACTTTACACTTTAAAAAGCTTTTCATGTCTTACATTCAGCAAAGGCTAAGGCTGTCATTTCTTACAATCTTACACTTCACTTTTGCATTTTAGATTACAAACAACTTTTGCATTTTAGATTAGATGTTTTTTAGATTACAAACAACTTTTGCATTTTAGATTAGATGTTTGTAAGTTTAGCTTCCTTAACTTTTTCATTTTAGATTAGATGTTTTGTAACGTTTTTTCAAAAGTGAACCACGGAGTGACACATGGAAGCCCTGTCCTTCCTTGAAAATTTTAAGTTGCATTATATATAATATAGATACCTAAATTTGATGAAATTAGCCGTCTTATATACACGTAGCACTCTTAAAATGTAAAGTATTGCAATTCTCTTTCATCATGTCAAAACAATTTGTCAATCGACGCTTTGTATCAAAAGCTATGATGATTCAAGTAAATAGTTTAATAGGTCCATGCACAACATTGACAAAATGTATGTATCTCAAGGTTTACACTATTAAAAAACCCTCATATCACGTGTGTTCAAGTAGCATAACCCTTCTTCATCTATATATTTTTATGAATTAAATGAACCCTCTTCCTTTGAAACATTTTTTTGGTTTGCAGAAGGCCATAGTGGGGTGGGTGGATTTTTGGTGAAAATTTTGGACCATGGATGCAAGTCGATTGGATGGAGGACACGTGTATAATCTGCTTGTTTTTTAATATTTCTTTTAGGCTTTTGTGAAAGGTGTTGACAATTTTGTACCTCTTTCTTTAAAGAGGACCATTAAAAATTTGATCACACACAATCTTTTTCGTCCTCTTTCACCCTTTTTTTATATTTTAGTTTGTAAAATAGTTCTTTCATTTAAGAGCATGGACTCCATATCATTAAAAAATTTAATATCCCAATCGATTGAACATCTTATTGATCAGTCAAATATTATGTTGCACATCTTTTGAGAACTATATATCTTTCACTCTCTCTCACTTTAAAGGTTTACTTTTCTTTCCTTCAACGTGTGGTTGTGAGTCACAAATGGCTTCGAGGGTCCATTTCTTTCACTCTTGATGGGGGTCATTGAAAACGATCCGCTCTGGTGTGGGGGTCCTCTTTGTGCTGCTCGTCCCCGCACCTCCCCCTATTTTGCAAAGTGATGATGATAATAACTCTTTGCTCAACTTTCCTCAAGTTTGTAGAGTGGCATAAGCGTTGCCAATGTGGGATGTGTGCCTTTGCTGACAAGAAAGTGGGAGAGAGAGACCTTGAGATTGTGTGTGAGAGAGATAAAGATCATGAGAGTAGACGCGCCATGCCGTCCGCTACGAAGCTAGCACACTCTTGTTGTGGGAACCAACAATCCACCATAGCCCTAGGTGCTACCTTCCACCTATTGCCTCATTCATAGAGATATATAGAAAGAAGAAGAAGAAGAGGATTTTTAACGTCGTAGGAAACTATCCCTAGAGACCTTAAAGATTATTGCACGAGGAGAGTTCAAGACTTGTTATTCAAGAGGGACATGCATAAAAAGAGTTTTACCACATTTTCTCCTACATGGAATCTGTGAAGATTTCACTCAATCAAGCAATTTCAATAAATCGATACCTCCTCCTTCAAATACTGTGCGCCACAAGTTGGTTAGCTGAGAGGGATCTTCGAAAAAACATTAAAATTATAATAATATTTTTATAGAGAGAGAATGAGTTGGGTGGTGGCAGCGGTAGTGGTAGCAAACCTGGTTGTGATATGGGTCGGCTTGCATAGATTTGGGCAGTGTCATATCCCCGATCCCAAGACATGGCCTCTTGTAGGCGCACAACTGGAAACTTTGCTAAACTTCCACTGTCTGCATGACTAGCTCCTCTCCTTCTTCAACGATATCCACCGTATGATCAAGCTCTCTCTCATCTCTTCCACAACCTTATTCTTCACTGTGGATCCTTGCAATGTGGAGCATATCCTCAAGGGTAGCTTCTACAACTATCCCAAGGTACTCCTCTCTCCTTTCCTCTTCCTCTTCCTTTTTCTATGTCTGTATTCCCCAACTATCCCAAGGTACTCCTCTCTGCTTTCTTCTTTCTCCTCTTTTTCCCTTGTGCATGCATATGAGCCTCTTTCTTTCGACAGCCTATGTCAAATACTAGTTTAGATTTTACTCAAAATTTAATTTTTTCTGGTGAAAGCTGGTGATGGTGGCAGCGAGAGAGTGTGTGTGTCATGCAATGTATGATTTCTTAGCTCAGATGGAGAGACATGGAAGAAGCATCGTAAGGTGGCCAGTCTGAGTTTTCAAAAAAGAAAGCTGCGGGATTTCATCACAAATGCTTTTAGGGAAGATGCACTCCTCCTCCTTCAAATTCTTGATGCAGTAGCATCCTCACAGAAAGTTGTTGATATGCAAGTAATGGTCTTGTACCTCAATTCTTTATAGCACAAGCATGCAGATTTACCCACCCACTCACACACACACACACACACACACACACATGCGTGCACACAAATTCTTCAGTAGAGGACATTGCCAACGCTTTACAAGTGGTTCATGCATGCATGCACAATAGCCATTATTAAGTCTCTCAAAAAACCACCAATTGGTATCTGCATAACACATGCTGGATTGGTTGTCTAGAGAATGAATCTTATGCATAGTCTTTTTTATTGACAAGAAGCCTATGTTTTGTGTTTCCATTATTTCTATCTAAAATCCTTCCAGAGTGGTTAGGATGTAAGGATACAGAGTTTGAACTACGATTGGACCCTCTTTAGTGTATCCAAAGAGGGTCCCATCAAACAAAAATTGTGACCCTCTTTTGTGCATGCGAAAAGGGACGAGGAGCCAACAAGTCTCTCAGCACTGATGACAAAACACAATTCCAAGCTTTGTATGTACCTCAATATCTCTTCCGCAAATTCTTTTGGACATCCCATTTTTTGAATGAGGACTCTGAATTCAATTTCAGTTTTCTCAAACTTTTTTTCCAGATAGCTCCTAATATAGCTCTCCTACAATGTTGTTGCAAAAACCAAGAAAGCTAAGAATGACAGGTGCCATGACAGCTCTACAATTTATTTTTCGTGCCACACATGGAGTAATCACACAACTTTGGCAAGCCTCGAGTGTTCTTTTCTAACCGGGTTTAAATACATGCTAGAGCTTAGGATTCTATTTCTCATTGTTGCTTTCTAAATTATACTGAAGTAATTGCTACTGAAAGTATCACAATGTTGTGCTAGTAAGGTTTTGTTGTTTCAAGCTGCCATGGCTAAGCATTGACTTGGTGTCAGAAATTCAAGCTTTAATACAAGCTAATGCTCATAAATCTACACTTTTGTGACAGTTTGTGCATTGATGCTTGATTTATGGTTAACCGAATATCCTTTATTTATGCTTTGGAATATATTGCAATTTAATTAGTTCATTGTTACACTTCTTTCCAAATAATATAATATTTGTGATACCACATGTTTTAAAATACTAGTGTCGCTTTCTATTTTCTCTCTCACAAAGAAGCCTCTTATTATGGAATACCCATCAATAGCCTTACTAGACCATAGTTAATTTTCACCTTGCTTAAACTTTTTAAGAAGCCTCTTATTATGGAATACCCATCAATAGCCTTACTAGACCATAGTTAATTTTCACCTTGCTTAAACTTTTTGACTGAAAGTGAAAAATTATGATGATAATCTCATTGGAATTTACTTTCATGTTGAACATTGAGAGACGTGTTTGTGAACATTTCAAACCTTTTGTCTTTCTACTATATAATATGTTTGTGTCAATGCTTATCTCATAAAAAATAATACTAAAACAAAATACCAAAGGTACTTTATGCATTTTACAACATTAAAACAAATTATCAAGGTAATTCATTCAATGAAAGATCCATTCACTAACTAAACAAATGCATGATAGGGAGGATTTGTCTGGGAACATTTGAAAGTTTTTTGCTTTTCAATATGTACTAATATGTGACTCGCGTGTTGTTGCGGCCAGAGAACATTGCCTCTATTCTTTTAGGCCTATCTTCTTTTCCAAGTGGAACATTATCAATACTCTCTTCCTATTATTGCATTTTTTTTAATGATGCATGACACAACCTCTTGATATATTCTAACAAACATAAACATATGTAAGATGCAATAAACATAAAAATATGTAAGATACTGCATAGCATTCTTTGATACCAAAATTGGAAGCTTTTGATAGACTTTTTTTTTCATGAGGTGCTAACCCTTGTTCAACAAACTTAGGAGTACTCTACTTCTATTGAAAGAGAGAGAGAGAGAGAGAGAGAGAGAGAGAGAGAGAGAGAGAGAGAGTCTCTCAATCAATCTTGCTTTTGGTCTATCTTTGTCTAGCAATGCTACCAAACTTGATTATATAGATTAGATAAGTTATCATGGTGTGAAGTGATGAAAGCTCAGAGAAGTTAATGTAATAATAAAGCTTTTTTAGCCTGCAAAAATCCATAAAGGTTTAGTATGTGCATGAAATGTTGAAAGCCAAGCGCCTGGCTACAAGAAATTGGAAGATATAAAAGGCAACATTTTTTTATCATTACATTTGACATTTCTTACAACACAGCTTCAAATTTTTTTGCTGAAAACAGGGAGTCACACATGTAATTTGCTGCACAGGAACCAACTGCTTTTCCATCGAAGCGCTGGGATGGTGATAATATCCAGAAAAATACAGGTCATCCTCTCTAAAGAATTTACATTGATAGGCAATCTGGTCATTTTTGTGACTTGTTGTCCAACCTAAAGAAATGTTACACAATGATGTACTTGTTCATGAGTGTTGCGCCGTGTCCAAACGTCGTATGCATGTACGCATACTTTCGGTAAAGGACAGAAGATACATTCATGTGAAGAAAGGCCAAATTGGTCTTGGTGCATAACAAAATTATTGCGGTACATAATTTCTATCTTTGCATGAGGAGAGAGAGCAAGATAGCTGTTTTTTCAATCCATAAGTTGAACTACTGTCTTTTGTTCTAAAACCACTTCTCTGAGTGCCTGAAGTCTAAACTCAAACGTTAAACTCAATATTTCTAACGGACAAAATAATGTTGATATTTCAATCCACATTCTCACTGCTGTAGCTGCTTGAAGCGCTATGCTGCAAAGGTTTGGCTTTTTTTCATAAAGGTATCATACAAGCTGAGCGTTCAGTGCCTGGAAAAAAAGAGTGTAATGATTGGTTACAATTGTAATATGAGGGTGATGATCAATTTCTTTGACATACAAGTTAATTTTTGCATCCCAATGTCGCCTTTTTCTAAAGGTATAAGCTTCCTTATTGGCTAAAGCATGTAACATGTGCTGTAATGAATTTTGTTTCAGGCTTTTTGTTTACATTTACTGTTCTCTAAACTGTCTGGATGCTTTGAGAATGATGAAATGTGGTCAAATGGCACTAACATCATGTTGATGGACACACCCACTGGGACTATTATCTGCTTTTTGCTGATGTTTTTTTTTTGGGTCATGAATGCAACGTACTGACAAAGATTTTAAAATTGAAGATTTGGCATGGTGTTCGAAATTTAATTGATGCTCTTCCAAAGACGGTGAAGCGGTTTGTGCTTGTATCTTCCATCGGTGTAACAAATTTTGATCAAATACCCTGGAAGTAAAGTACACTTGGATTCTTATGGATGCGTTCTTATAATTATGGCTCTATGAAATTGCAGATGAGTGTTGAATAATTTCTCTTTGATGCCTGTTGTAAATTGCAGTATCATGAACTTGTTTGGTGTCTTGAAGTACAAGAAGATGGGGGAAAACTACTTGTGTAAATCGGGCATTCCTTTCACAATTATCAGGTGCTTTAATTTTGTAAAGAGTGTAGGAAGTGGAAAGTTGTTTACTATGCTCTGTTTGTCCTGACATTGCACATTATTGTGTTCGTTAGTGTTCATGGAGGTTTTGTGATTCGGGCAGGCAGGTTAATGATGGCCCTACACTCTTCCTATGACCTAAATACCTTATCAAAGCAACAGCTGGGACACGGCGTCGTGTGGTCTTGGCCAAGTCTTTGGCAACAACTACATGATTTGCTTGCTTTATTGTTTTCGGTTCTTTGTGTAAAAAATTTCGGTGGTCATGTTATAGGTGATAAACTAGTTGGTGAAGCTAGCAGGATTGTTTGTGGCAGAAGCTTGCATTCAAGCTCTGGATATTGATTGTACATGCGGGCAAATCTATGAAATCAACTCAGTTGAGGTAATACTTTTCAAGCTTATCATATCAGAGTTGTAATGGTCCAGAGTGGGCACATGTGTTGTACGTTGGTTCTATGTGCAGTATTTAGGCACATATCACGCGAGTTGGTATTCTACTCATATTGTGCTTATGGGGTAGGGAATGGTCTGTTGGTGACCGTTTCCGGCTGTCAAGTGTCGGGGGAGGTTGGCCATAAAGCTCCAGCATTGATTCGGCTGCATAGTGCTGCTGCAAGCGTACACAGGGCATATTAACAGTACCGTCGAAGTCCAGGGTCGGGGGGACGAGCTCTCTGAGTCCGTACATCTGCTGCCGATTATAATGCGTAATTTCAGGCTGCATGCTGCCGATGCTTGCCAACTCTGCAGTCGGAACACTTAGAAGCCAGGACACTCCGCAGCCTCTGTCTTGCATCAGCCCACGGATGCTCTGTAGTGCTGACACATCAGCAGGCAGAATATTGAAAGCGACAAGCCTGAATTTTTCTGCAGGATGGAGCAATCATTGCATGCCATGTCTGCAGCCAGAGTTTTCTGCAGGATGGGGCAATCATCGCATGCTAATAAGCGGCTGGAATTGTCACATGCAACCTACACCTTGAGCTGCCGCACTGTCAGCACTGTCACCTACACTGTTGAAGGGCCCCCCTCCCCTGGACTTTTGACGCAAGCTGAGGTGGTGGAGTGTGAGTGCAGCATATTCTTGGCGGTGAGGTGGCTCAATGGCAAGCTATTCCACACAGCAGAACGTGTTGAATGTTACAGCTGCTGCCGTTTAGTTCCTGACAGGTGCTGAGGTGGCTGCCATCTCCACTGACTGCAGACCCTCATTACAGAGATAAGTAATGACCGTAGTGAGGGCTGAGATTAGCTGCCTGCTGACCCACGAGCTTGCGGTGTAGGGATGGCTACAGTATGTTGTGGCTTGCACTTCTTTACAAGTGAAGTTGGGATTTTGTTGGATTGTAAATGTGCATACAGGAGGAACCAGCAATTACTCTTCCTTTTGATTGGTACCTGAGCTAAGGGTATCCCATTGATTAGAAGCGTTTATCTAAGAGTTGAGCAGGCCTGACCTGTTGTACTTTGTGTTGTTTGTTTCAGGTGATGGTCCAGGCACAGATCAGAATAAGTGGAAAGCTCTTTTCACTCGAGTATCAACTGCATGAGTACACTTGATCTTTCTCACGCTTTGTATCACCGTGGGCATTTTTGTTGTGCTACAAGAACAGTTCCAATTTGTGTAAAAAGACTATGTAACATGTTGTAAGCCCCATTTTTTTTGTGGCTATCCTTGCTGTCATTCTATAAGAAGCCTTGCCTTCCATCTTTTAGCGTTATTGTTTAGTGCGTGGGTGCTTTGGTTCCTAGTAGTCATACCCACTAAAGAAAACTATTCTTCAAAGTGACACTTGGACTAGAGAAAAAGCTAGTGATGTACAAAATTTTACTTAACAATATAATCATGAGAGGAAAATCCATTCAAAAATAATGAAAGTAGATAAGGATCTGTCCTATTTTGGACTATATTATCCAAGCAACAACATCTCAGGGTCCTTGTAATCTGCATCGATAGAAAGAGCAAAAAGTATTTTGTATAACTCGTGTCAGTGAAACACTTTGAATTGTTATGCATGGTCCTATTGATTTCTTAGGTTATTAATCGAGAGCAAAGTTGTCAAAAATATGAAATCAGGAAGGAAGCTAATTTTTTAAGTCTCACAATGGATAGATAATTTGTCTCTAGAATGGAGCCATCATGGCAAAAAGCCTTACCCTTGTTTTGATTGGTTCATTTGAAATAACCGCAAGTAGAGTAATTATATAAACCTCTTAAGAAAAACTTAAAGTTGTTATAGTATGTAGTTAGCAAGTAGTATTTAATCGAGGAATAGTTTTCAAAGGAACATACTTTTGTATGGCAATGTTTGAGCCAATTATGTTTATGTAAGTTCATTAAATATAGTGTTAAAACTATTATAAGATACAATAGAACCTAGTCCTTTTACTTTATGTTTGATAAAATACAAACCAGAAATTGCATAAAAACTAGGTTAGTGGACGAAATTGAGCAAGCATTGATGATCAAACACCATCATAAGAACCAACACTGAGAGTCTTGAGGAAATGAGGTAGTATTCACTAATCAAAACTCTTTTAGACATGAGTATCCATTCCAAAAGATGAACCTAATACGGTAAGGTTACTATCTACAAAGGAGCCAAGTTCTTAGGCTAGAAAGCATCAACGAAGAATACCATATAAGTCTTTGGTACATGATATGACCGTTGTGAAACCAACAGGCTAAGTGATATCTAGAAGGCATTCAGCTTAATGAATCATATTTACAATATAAGAAGTCTATATATTCAACTAATCTAGAGAGGTTAGATGTATTTCAAAGTCTTTGTTTATTCTGAAGGCAGTAGAAAACCATCATCTTTCTAATAAATTTGAAAAGCTCATTATAGAAAAGACATTGCTTAGAAAAGAGTAGGGAATAATCTCAATCTCCCCTTTTGCATTTATTAGTAAGGTAGGTAAGAAGGTAGGCAATAGGTATAGAACAAGCCCTAAATCAAAGGTCGTGTATTTTTTTTCTAAGAGTATAATACATGCCAAAAAAACTTATATTTCACATGTTGAGGCAAGTAAATATCAGAAAACGAATTTTTTTAAAACTTGATTAGAGACACCAAGCGGAAGAAAATTTAGAGAGACTTGCAAGTCACCATCTTGATTATCACTCATAGGACAGGGCAAGGTACCAACCAATCACATCTTATTTAAATATAGATTTCCAATAGGGTGAGAAAGTTGATGCGACAAGCCCCTTGAAATCGCAAGAGGTTTCATAAAAGATACACCATGAGATTTATCATAGACTTTTTTTCATCATCCTCCTTTGTAGAAGATTTCAACTTGGATTATCGTTTTGAATGTTAATTTTCACATCAAAATATCCTCAATTATTTCTAGCCATATTCCATTGAAGTCACTAGTATTTACACTGCTTAACTTGTATCAAGGCATATCATAACATAGTCTTACGTTGTTGTCAAGCTAAATAGATCACACTTTTCTCTATAGGTCAATGGTGAGAAACAGTCATTGAAAACATTAAAAAAAAAAATAAATCTAATTTTTTAAGACCTTATGTTCAAATAAGTGTGATCCAAATTATTGGTCATCTTCTTTGTTGCCATCATAAAATCCCTAATGAGCTATCAATGTGGACTCTGATATCTATACTTCTAGGTGTTACCGGCATTAGAATGTTCAGGAAATCATATCAATGTATGGAACTACAACTATTTTCAAGAAAAGATCCCATCTTTCAAGAATTCAATGTACTTATCTATGGTAAAAGCATCATACCATATGCATTCTACAAAGTATTGATTACCCAAATCAAGTAGTCATAGATTTCAAGATGTTTCTTCATGTACAAAATGCAAAGATAATTTTTCTCGTTACCAAGTATTTGTAAGTTTCTAAAGGTCTTAGTTTATTAAGCATCCTAGCATGGGCAACTGAGTCACCAAAAGATTTTATCTTGCATACTCTTTAAAGAAGTAAATTAGTGCAAACAAAATGTACCTAAGAAGATGAGAAGAAGAAGCAAAACAATCTCTCCTTGTTTTCGCTAGCAAAATGAGTAAATTACTACAAACGAAATGTGCCTAGGAAGAAAAAGAAGCAACAACAATCTCTCCTTGTATTCACTAGGAAAACTAAAGTGCATATGAGGTGTGTGAGTAAAGAAGAGGGATTTGTGGAGCACAACACTGAGTAAGCACTTAGTGTTATAAAGGTTAGAATTGAGTCAATATGTCCACCATAATGTTTTTGATGTAATTCCATGATGACTCAAGGCGTCGATGAATAATCAATAATTAGAGTCTACTCCAACGATCAAAATTCGTTGGATGTTTTCTTAGCTTATGATGGTACTAGCACCCACGTGTTTGTAACTATCATCATCCTATTGAAACCAATTTTATGAAGCCCAAAGGGACATTTAAGCACTTTCCGCAATAGTGTGTGTGTGTGTGTGTGTGTGGTGTGGGTGTGTGGGTGTGTGTGCGTGTGTGCGTGTGTGTTTTGTTGTATTAAGATACTACTTACATACAAAAGAACATTTCATCCAAAGACAACTAGGTCCAGACATTAGAAGGTGGTTTGTACGAAAATACTTCTACATTCAGCTCATTTTTGTAAAATATGATCAAAATGAAATAGCATTCTAGTTATCCTATACATCATGACTAAGCCATTTTATGAGGATGAAATATGCCTTTATCTTCAAGGTCATACTGGAACCAAAGCTAAAGCTTTTTAAGCAAAGATAGAATTCTCATATGCATCCATGTAGAAGACAAAAGACTCTGTTAGACTTGGCTATGTATAGCAAGTATCAAAAATCCTATCATTTGTTATCCATGTCATACTTAAAAAAATTTAGATAAGCACAATCCTATATGTGCAAAAAGTTTTTTAAAGTAAACAAGTGATCCCATTCTTAAGCTTAAAAAACGATCCTTTCCTTTGAAGCTTGCTGCAAAAAGCTTGCGTTTCAAGGCTCAAAAAATTAAGACGCAGCCAAGCAAGAATCCACCATATAAATAGAAGTCTAAAGCTAAGGCCCTCACAGAGCCATCCTAAGGCTCATCATTACAAGTTTTTATAAGAGCAGTACAGAGCTAGCAGATCGAAACTAGACAATGAGATAAGAGAATATCCCGTAAGTAATGCCATGTGAGCAAAGCAACCCCACTTTAACAAGAGCTATAGCCAAAATTATCAAAACAAGTATTGCAGTCTCTAAGTATACTTTAAAGATGTTTGAAGCAAAATAAAACCCAGATTTTTATTACTCAACCAAAAGAACAATTCACAACCAGACACCTATAAGGATCTAGAGCCCTTCAATGAAGGCTTTAGTGTACCATGTCAGGGGCAAGAACCAGTACCATCCAAATGAAGCATTGCTTCAAAAAATTCCAATGCCAAAAGAAATCCAAAAGCCCAATGTAATGAGCATCATTCCAAGCTTGTTTAAGCTTTATGGAGGTTTCTCATTCTAAACTAGAGATAATATGAGTTTTTATAACTAGCAGATCACCTAGATAATGCAATTTATCAATCAGACAGAAAGAGTCCAAGTGTGTTAGAATATAAATGTTTAGAAGTAATCAGATCAAGATCAAGTGCCAGACATGCTTAAGCCAATATTACACACATTGTATGCAAATGAATTCATGCAAAGGCAAGTATCCCATCATTAAAACATCGTTTTTACAAATTAGAGGTGAAATTTTCATTTAAGCAAAGCATTCACCACATCCCAGGACAAAGATCAAGCAAAGCAATACCATGTATAATTTTCAGCTCAGCGGACTTAATACATTAAGTAAAGCAACACTAGTATAAGGAACATTTTTCAACCTACATATCAGTATCCAACCAGTTATCAACAACATGAAATTTAAAGTGAGATAACTAGTAGCAAAGCCTCATAAGGGCATGGCAAGTGATAGATGTTTTAAGGACAAACAAAACTAGGTGGATTCAATACAAGTTTTTCCACACAAAAAAACACTTAGGTTTTCTTTCCCCAATTATCTTAGCCTAAGATAAAGTCAGGGATGTGCCCGAGCAAGAATTCAACATCGTCGTGAGAGAAATTGTCTTATTATATCAGGTAGTGTATCAAATGCCCCTTGTTTTATTAGTGAAGCTAATGAGACCAAAAACACAAGTCAATTAAAGTAAAGAGCCACCATGCATGCATCAAGAATGACAAGAAATGTTAAATTATAGTTAAGAAGTTCCTCAAGGCAATTCCTAGAAGCAAACTCAAGTAAAAACCAATAAGCATCCAATGTGAACAAAATAAAGTCTAGAAAATAGTTAGTTAGATCAAGCATCCCATCATATATATATATATAAACCATGATGTCTCATCAAAACATGTAGTCAAATGCAAATAAGTCAAATACATCAGAGAGAAGGGACTACCACATATAATCTAATGCAAACTAGCCTTGTAAATAAAACACTTAATTCCCCATGTCAAGAACTACTAACTCCTAACCAAAATTTCAGATTTTAGCTTTTCACCCAATCATAGGATCCAAAAAATGTTAGAATCATTTTTGGTTCTAGGTTTGAAATCTCAAGGTCAGTGCACAACCAGAATAGGCAGAGTAATTACGCATGCCCACCTAAGAAGTGTCAAAAACACTGAGGTCATGTTTTACCATTTATTCACAAGCATACTCTCCCATATGAGGACTACCAGTCGAGTACCAGCCTCAGCCAAACCATCTCAAATGAGCAGGACCTTAAGCAAACTAATCAATTTCAGACCAATCAAGTACTTATTATAGAGCTAGAAAAAGACCACCAAGTGTAAGACAAGAAAGCTATTGTCAACAGTAACAATGGTTTATATATATATATATATATATATATATATTATATATATATATATATATATAAACCATGATGTCTCATCAAAACCATGTAGTCAAATGCAAATAAGTCAAATACATCAGAGAGAAGGACTACCACATATAATCTAATGCAAACTAGCCTTGTAAATAAAACACTTAATTCCCCATGTCAAGAACTACTAACTCCTAACCAACTTTCAGATTTTAGCTTTTCACCCAATCATAGGAATCCACAAAATGTTAGAAATCATTTTGGTTTCTAGGTTTGAAATCTCAAGGTCAGTGCACAACCAGAATAGGCAGAGTAATTACGCATGCCCACCTAAGAAGTGTCAAAAACACTAAGGTCATGTTTTTCCATTTATTCACAAGCATACTCTCCCATATGAGGACTACCAGTCGAGTACCAGCCTCAGCCAAACCATCTCAAATGAGCAGGACCTTAAGCAAACTAATCAATTTCAGACCAAATCACGTACTTATTATTGAGCTAGAAAAAGACCACCAAGTGTAAGACAAGAAAGCTATTGTCAACAGTAACAAAGAATATAAACAGCTCAAGAGAAATTGAGAGCAATCACTGGGAAGAGAAATCCCATAAGAACTTAATCCAAGTAATTTACCCTCATTTGACAATCAAACCAGAGACTCATAGTAAGTAAGCTGCCAAAAACCAATCATTAATAGTGTATTCAATCAAAATTTCTAATGTAAATCCAATCTTGTAAAGAAAAACCTCCCAAAACAAACATAAGCATTGTTTCATAGCATGCTAGAGGAAGCCCAAAGAATCATATAATGTTAAGCATGTATCAATTTTTAGAAAGAGAAACGTGTGAAGAGAAGGCTTCCTCCACAATATCCATGATGAGTACAGAGGTAAAATCAAATGTACAAGGAAGTGAAGAGAAGGCATCTCTCTCTC